>NW_028318623.1:6620000-6920000 GCF_062004578.1 Staurois parvus | reverse complement strand
AAAAAGTCCACCTCTACTCCACTCATTAATCTAACTTAGTAGCACCTGTCTGAGCTCTTTAAAGACACCTGTCCACCCCACAGTCAGTCAGACGCCAACTACTACCATGGGCAAGACCAAAGAGCTGTCAAAAGAAACCAGAGACAAAATTGTGGACCTCCACAAGGCTGGAAAGGGCTACGGGACAATTGCCAAGCAGCTTGGTGAAAATAGATCAACTGTTCGAGCAATTGTTAGAAAATGGAAGAGGCTAAAGACGACTGTCAGTCTCCCTCGGACTGGGGCTCCATGCAAGATCTCACCTCGTGGGGTATCACTGATGATAAGAAATGTGATGAATCAGCCCAGAACTACAAGGGAGGAGCTGGTCAATGACATGAAGAGAGCTGGGACCACAGTTTTAAAGGTCACTGTCGGTAGAACACTACGCCGTCATGGTTTCAACTCATGCATTGCACGGAAGGTTCCCCTGCTCAAGTCATCACATGTCCAGGCCCATCTGAAGTTTGCCAGTGACCATCTGGATGATCCAGAGGAGGCATGGGAGAAAGTCATGTGGTCAGATGAGACCAAAGTAGAACTTTTTGGTCTAAACTTCACTCGTCGTGTTTGGAGGAAAAAGAAGGATGAGTTGCATCCCAAGAACACCATCCCTACTGTGAAGCATTGGGGGGGGTAACATCATGCTTTGGGGGTGCTTTTCTGAGAAGGGGACAGGATGACTGTACTGTATTAGGGAGAGGATAAATGGGGCCATTTATTGTGAGATTTTGAGCAACAACCTCCTTCCCTCAGTCAGAGCATTGAAGATGGGTCGTGGCTGGGTCTTCCAACATGACAATGACCCGAAGCACACAGCCAGGATAACCAAGGAGTGGCTCCATAAGAAGCATATCAAGGTTCTGGAGTGGCCTAGCCAGTCTCCAGACCTAAATCCAATAGAACATCTTTGGAGGGAGCTGAAACTCCGTGTTGCTCAGCGACAGCCCCGAAACCTGACAAATCTAGAGGAGATCTGTGTGGAGGAGGGGGCCAAAATCCCTGTTGTACTGTGTGCAAACCTGGTCAAGAACTACAGGAAACATTTGACCTCTGTAATTGCAAACAAAGGCTTCTGTACCAAATATTAGCACTGATTTTCTCAGATGTTCAAATACGTAAGTTCAGCTGTCAAGACAACTAAATTCTTTACAAATCATACAATGTGATATCCTGAATTTTTTTTTAAACTCTGTCTCTGAGTGGGAATGCACCTACAATGTGAATGTCAGAGCCCTCCATGATTTCTAAGTGGGAGAACTTGCAAAATCGCAGGGGGTTCAAATACTTCTGTTCCTCACTGTGTGTGTATATATATATATATATATATATATACACACATATACACTGTATGTTGAAATGCATTCTTATTACAAAATATATGAAAAATATTTTATTTTTAAAAATACATTTTTAAACATACTGTATGTCTTTAAAAATACATTACATCTACATTTTTTGGAATGCATTTACAAATATATGTAAAAATATATGTTAAAATTACTTTTTTACTTTTTTATATGTTAAAAAAAAATTGGAAGAATGTATTTTAAAAATATATATTTTTAAAAATATTTTTTCATATATTTTGTAATATATAAAAAATGCATTTCAACATGCAGTATACAGTGAAGGAAATAAGTATTTGATCCCCTGCTGATTTTAAATGTTTGCCCACTCACAAAGAAATGATCAGTCTAAAAATCGAATGGTAGGTAAATTGTAACACTGAGAAACAGAATAGCAACAAAAAATTTAAAGAAATGCATGTCTAACAAATGATAACTGGTTTGCATGTTCATGAGAGAAATAAGTATTTGATCCCCTATCATTCAGCAGGATTTCTGGCTACCAGGTGTCTATCATACAGGTAACAAGCTGAGATTAGAAGCAGTCTCTTGTGTGTGTGTGTGTATATATATATATATATATATATATATATATATATATATATATATATATGTGTGTATATATATATATATATATATATATATATATATATATATATATATACACACACACATATATATACACATATATATACACACACATATATATATATATATACACATATATACACACACATATATATATATATATATACACATATATACACACACACATATATATACACATATATATACACACACATATATATATATATACACATATATATACACACACATATATATATATATATATACACATATATACACACACATATATATATATACACATACACACACACACATACATGTATATATATATGTATTGAAATATATTTGGGCAAAATTGTAGTATTTCAAATATATGTCAATATATTTGGGAAGAATATTTTTAAAATAAATGTAAATATATTTTTCTTCCATGTGGGTAGGGGAACAGAGAAGAGCACTGGCTGCTGGGGAGTGGAAGATTGGGTAAGTAAAACTGCTTTTTTCGACCCCCCCCCCCCCCCATTTAACCCTTGTACTGCAGAGGTGTCCCCTGCATTTTTTCCTTCCCCTAGGAAATTTGGCACTGAATTAGAAACTTTAAAATAAAAGGAAAATATAGCACACAAGTGAACGACGAAAATAATAAAAAAAAAATATTTGCTATATGAAAAAAAGAACTTTTGTAAATGAATATTTCTCTCGCCCTTTCACTCTTCCCCCAACTTTTGATCTTACCTGATACTATAACGAACAGGCTGAACCGGGGTTGCTTGGAGATCATTTTCTTTTGTTCACAAACTCAGACGTAAAAGTAAACCTCAAACTTTTCATTCACTCCAATCCAGGCAACTCCTTTTTTCTCAGCGATCCTCGAATGTCCTTTCAGATTTCCTGGATGGCTTTGTCTGAATGCAGATTTTACTAGATCTGTAAACTTTTTTTCCTCCCCTGTATTCCCCTGCCTCTTCTGTGTCTGTGTGACTCTGGTGTGCTGGGCAGCCCACTATCTGGGAGGTGCGATAGGGGAAGTCATGCAATCCGTAGTCAGCTGTTACGCTGCTATACGAAGCTTTTCCAGTTGCGCACACTCCTAAGATTATTTGCATTTACAGTTGCTGTTTATTGGGCGTTTGCATCTTCAGTGCTTCCATTATTCCTAAACATTAAAGTACATCTAAAAGGCAAAACTATTTTTTTATTTTGGATAGAGTAGTGATGGAATAGAGGTGATTGTAGCTGTATTAGTGCACTTGCGACAGAAACAATTGAGTACTGTCCGTGATACTTTTTTAATTTGCACTAACATACAATTTTGAGGACAAGCTTTCGGGGAGTGTCCCCTTCTTCAAGGTCCAAGCAAGGTCTGCTTGGACCTTGAAGAAGGGGATACTCCCCAAAAGCTTGTCCTCAAAATTGTATTGCAAAGTGAAACGAAAAACGAGAAGCGCACCAACCTTGCGTATTACCTTAGTAACCAAAAATGTATTGATAAAGAAATGGTACTCACAAACAGCGAATAAAAACAGGCATGTAAGAACCTCCAGCACTGAATGTATGTAATGGCACGGGGTGCTGGGGTGTCCTGGAGGGTCTACTGATGCTGGCTGCCGGTGGGGATCTATTGTCACTGGCGGGGATGTACACTCACCGGCCACTTTATTAGGTTCACCTGTTCAATTGCTCGGTAACACAAATTGCTAATCAACCAATCACCTGGCAGCAACTCATTGCATTTAGGCATCTAGACGTGGTGAAGACGTCTCGCTAAAGTTCAAACCAAGAATAGGAAAGAAAGGGGATTTGAGTGACTTTGAACATGGCATGGTTCTTGGTGCCAGATGGGCTGGTCTGAGTATTTCATAAACTGCTGATCTACTGAGATTTTCACACACAACCATCTCTAGGGTTTACAGAGAATGGTCCAAAAAAGAGAAAATATCCAGTGAGCAGCAGTTGTGTGGAGGAAAATGCTTTGTTGATGTCAGAGGAGAATGGGCTGACTGGTTCCAGATTATAGAAAGGCATGCTATCATGTCAATATAGACCAAAATCTCTGAGGAATGTTTCCAACACCTTGTTGAATCTCTGCCATGAAGGTTTAAGGTAGTTCTGAAGGCAAAAGGGCACCCAGGCACCAGAAGCAGGCCAGTCCGGGCTCTAGCTTGTCCTCTCCGAAGTTCAAACAGCGCAGAGCTAGAGAGGATTTTGATGATACCTGACTGTGCTTAGTCAATTTTTGTCCTCTCTTCTCTTTTTGAAGTCCTTACTGTCCTCTCCTGGACAGAGGAGGGGGTTGGGGGTTAGTGATAAACGAGATTTTCTTTTGTATACGTTTGTCTGGAGCAGGACCACTTCCGCATTTGTCCTTGTTATCTCTCTTCTCTTTTCTTTTCTTCTCTCTTCTTACACCGGCATGTCCTACTCAAATATAAGAAACAAGCCCCTGATTATCTCTCACAATGTCAGGGGCTTGAATGTTCCTGAGAAGCGCTCCCGACTGTGGACATACTACAGGAGATGACCAGAGACTGCGGACATACTACAGGAGATGACCAGAGACTGCGGACATACTACAGGAGATGACCAGAGATTGCAGACATAGTACATTAGATGACCAGAGACTGCGGACATAGTACAGGAGATGACCAGAGACTGCAGACATAGTACATTAGATGACCAGAGACTGCGGACATAGTACAGGAGATGACCAGAGACTGCGGACATAGTACAGGAAATGACCAGAGACTGCGGACATGGCACAGGAGATGACCAGAGACTGCGGACATAGTACAGGAGATGACCAGAGACTGCGGACATAGTACAGGAGATGACCAGAGACTGCGAACATAGCACAGGAGATGACCAGAGACTGCGAACATAGCACAGGAGATGACCAGAGACTGCGGACATAGCACAGGAGATGACCAGAGACTGCAGACATAGTACAGGAGATGACCAGAGACTGCAGACACAGCACAGGAGATGACCAGAGACTGCAGACACAGTGCAGGAGATGACTAGAGACTGCGGACCTTTGGGGAGCAGAGGGGGGGAGCGGGTACCCGAATTTAACAGGTACCCATTCCCACTTCCACGGAGTTGTCCTCCCTCCCCGTCTTCTGGGACACGTGACAGGTCACAGAAGACTGCTGGACCATTCACAAAGCGCAACACTTCTCGCGCATGCGCAGTGGGTGCCCACACTAAATGCCAGCATTGGGGAGAGAAGACGGTGAGGACAGTGCTGGACCAAGGAACAGGTAGGACCGAGGAGCAGGTTCTGCTGCACAGAATAGTCGAGCGGTATTCTAACATGGCAGCAGTGGGAATACCGGGCCGGCCACTCCATATTCACTCCATAAGACTCAGACATTTTCCCCCATTTTTTGGGGAAAAAGTGCATCTTATGGAGCGAAAAATACTGTACTTGACTAACCAAAGATGGAAGACAGCCTTTTCCAGACCTCTAACGCTATGTCTGAAAGGGAAACCCATTGACAAAACCACCTCTTTGGCCTAATCTTGGCTCCAAAACAATCCCCCGACAATTTGTGGCTAGGTTGGGAATCAGCCTTTCCGGCAGAGTTCTCCGATGACCAATTGAGAAAAGCCTGCATCTTTGCCCACAAATGCTCCATCAGCACCAGGACTCAAGAATCCTCCTACAATTTGTAATGCGTTGGTACGCTATGCTGGACAGGTTAAAGAGGTGGTTCCCCCACACGTCAGGCTTATGCTAGCGCTGTGAGTCAGCTGAGGGTTCCTTGTTTCATATTTGGTGGCAATGCCCACAGCTTAAGCCATTCTGGGATGGTGTTCGAGAGCTGATATACTCTATTATGAGGACTGCATTGCCATTAACCCCTGAATGTTGCCTCCTTCATATTTCTGAGTGTTCCAAGAGATCCCTGGCATGGCACCTTTTGAATGCGGCTAAGTCCTTAATTCCCAGGCACTGGAAGACCGCTCATGCCCCTTCGATCCAAGACTGGATAAGAGAGGTTAATGTCATTCAGGAATTGGAGCACACATTGACTATGACTGATGACATGGTTCCCAGATTCCACAAATTGTAGTCCGGTTGGTATGCTTTCACTTTTTCGGAAAAGTATAAGGGGCTGATGGGCGAATAGCTCTTTTACTCTCTTGGATATATGGGCCATGCCGGTGAATTCTTGACACCTCATGGAGATGGATCTGTCCTTACTACTGATATTCTCATGCTTTCTCTACTAGATTTTCATTTTCTTCCGTTCATACACTTCTTTGTTTTTGACTTGATATCTGTACCTGCAAATTGTTTTAAACGTTTTAATATATGAACGCTTCCTGCAGAATATTGTGAATATACTACTGAGTTTGCTCCGACACTAATTTGTATAATTGTGTATTACATGATATGGGTGGCACAGTGGCTTAGTGGTTAGCACATCTGCCTTGCAGTAAATGGTTATGGGTTCGATTCCTGACCATGGTGCCTCCTGCATGGAGTTTGCATGTTCTCCCTGTGCTTGTGTGGGTTTCCTGCGGGTGCTCCGGTTTCCTCCCACACTCCAAAGACATGCTGGTAGGTTAATTGTTTAAATTGGCCCTAATATGTGTATGTATGAATGTGAGTTAGGGGTGGACCTTAGATTGTACACCACTTGAGGGTTAGGGACTGATGTGAATGTTCAATATATGTGTAAATTGACAGCGCTATATAAGTACCTGAAATAAATATGCTGTTATGTTATGCTTTCTTGCAGTTCACTTCTGCTCATATGTTCTGCTTTTTGTCTGAATAAAAGCCAGTTGTTAAAAAAAAAGGAAAACAAAGGATTTCAAATAATAACCCAAAGGACTGTGACACAGAACATATCTTGTGCGGTCTTTTATTTGTGTATCCCAATGTATACATAAAATTATGCAATAAACCACAAATATTTTATAGTGTGACAAAGACCTTTGTGTTGAGTTATAAAGGATGCCTTTGCATGTCTACAGATGGAGTAGCAGTCTCAAAGATTACTATATTTGTCTAGAATACTGGCACAAATATGTGTAACACCCTGTTATAATGCAAGTTGAAGGATTTTAAGAGAAACACAAGATGGCAGTGTCCTGCAATTCAGTGGCATTCTGTAGCAAGGAGGAATCGCTGACCACTAGCCTTGCCAACCTGCCCAAGGAGACATTCTGCCAGCAGGTGACCCAGAGCGCTGTGTCCAGACTGAACACAACAAGGTTGACCGGAGAACCTGTGGTGTCCCCCATTTACAGAGAGTGAGAGACCACTGGAACATGAGTGATGTCACAGATTGGGTGAGAGAGTCCCATACACCATCCAACCAAGTGAACACTGACATTCCTGTCAAATCTGCTACTTTTCAGCACACAGTTGCGGACATTGCAGCATAGTTCAAACATCAGAGCTGACCACAGTGCACACCTTCTGCAGGCTGAGCCACATCACTGTTCCCTTAGCTCTCAGCCTACCCTCTTAAAGGATCATCTATCACCATTGCCATTGGCTACTGCAGCCCAGAGAGAAGTTGCACTTTGCCAGCAAGCGTTTCTGCTAATTTTTGCCTAAAATTTGCATCCTGATTAGTGCATTAAAAGGATACTACCCAAGTCAAGTGCCACTTAAAGGGAAAGTGCTTGTTCTTTCTTTTTTTATCCTTGTATTAATCCTTTAAGGAACTGCTACCTTCATCTCTTCCAACTTAAATGTTCGGGATCAGTGTAGTGCACCAACTGGGCCCCAGCAAGTGCACAGAAGATTCCTCACTGCATTTGAAGAGACTTTGACTACCCTAAGTAAAGAGTTATTTTTCCTATCTCAGATTTAGCCTTGCCATCAGATCCTGAGGGCCCAAAGTGAGCTAGTTTAACCTTTGTCAGTTTGAGGTTCTGGGTTAACTTCTGAATAGCAGACCTGCCAGCAGTGATTGAGATTTTGCTGAATGTGTTATTTTCTCTGCTTAGAGTTGCTAAGAGTGATAATTACCATTACCAACACAAATCGCTTTATACTGTTTTACCGAGTTCACAGCCAAGTTTAATATAAACAACATATCAGTTAACTCTAATCTGTGTACAAGTCTATTCTTGGGTGATAATTTACTCTGGTCACAAGAGTACTGTGGTGTCAGCAGGGGTTGGGCTTTCAAAATGGGGTCCAGAGTGACAAGGAGCCTAAAAATAACTCATGACTACTAAGGGGGTAGTGCTACATATGCTTAATACACCTTCTTGGACTGGAAGGGATGATTTAGATGCTGAAACTAAAATGTTTGACTCAAACCATGGCAATTTTATGTAGCGCTATGCCCTTGAGGACCGCTAGATTAGATTGGGTCCCCCTAAGCTCTGCACAGCCGGGAAACATGCATTTTCCACATTTTTTCACACAGTCAGTAAAACAGTCCTTGAGCGTTTTTTTTGTTGTTTTTATTAGAGGTAAACACCTTGGATGGGGTCTGGGGGTATATGGGTTGCCCAAGGAACTGAAAAACTTGAGGACAAATCAGCAACAGTTTCTTTAAGGAGCACTGAGTCCCCTTTGGTGTATCTCCTCAGACCTCAGATTAAACTCCTCCTCCACCCAGCTGTCCTAAGGGTATCATTGAGCATGGGATTCCAAAAGCTACTTGTAGTACAGTGGAGATCCTTCCATCCAGCACCAGACTGTAGTTAGGTCCCCCTCTCTGGGGCCCCATCTTAGGCTCCACACTACAACACCTTCCTTCAGTTCATCTTCCAGCAGACTCCAACACCACACTGCTGCACATTAAGGCTTTCTCGTATTTAGGAGTTGCTGTTAGCAACCATGCCCGGCCTCCTCCTGGGAAGTTTCCTTAAACATGCAAATCCAGGCCTCTTTCCCTCCTCTGCCCTGCTTCTAGAAAGTTCCTCCAGTTTTCTAGAATGTTGGGAGGGCTCCAGAAACCCTGACCTATAGAGCCTCTCAGTCTGCCCTGAGGTAACCTCACTGCCTCCACTCCCAGGCTGACTCATCGCAGGCTTCTATTAAGCCTCTAACAACAAAGATCCTAGCTAAACTACATCTATTTTTTTTTTAAATCCTTGTAACATAATCTCAGGTAACGACTGGAAACATTTGGCCTGGGGCAGGACAGCCAATAAGGAGGGTAGAGCCAGTCCTGTACAGGGTCTTATCAGTTTAGTAGGGGGTCGGGAGCAGAATGGAGACTATAATAACTATTTTTTTGGTGGCTCCTAACAATTAAAGTAGAATTTCAGGATATATGTAACTAATGTGTCATGTGCCCAGGGTTGAACTTGGGTCCTTCTACCTCTGGGGCTGCAGCTCTCTTCGCTCTGCCACCAGGGAACTTCAGTTTTTCAGTGTACACTTTGCATAGAACCTCTGCCCCTAGTACTTTCTAGTACAACCTGTCTCACAGCTGCAATCTATCCACAATTAGATCAGCTTAAATTGCAGGACTTCCTTTGGACTGTGTCCATTTGTTGGATCTGTACTTCTGAGCTACTGAACTTCTGGACTTTGACCATTGCCTGATTTCTGAATTACTCTCTTTGCCTGATGATTCTATCTTACTCTGCCAGTCTGTGACCCTGCCTGTTCCCAACCATGTTTCTGGACTCTGACATTGTACCTTGCCGGCAAGATTTGTTGTTGACCTGGCCTGCCTGACTACACCAATGCCTCAAACCCCAGCCAAAGCCCCACCTTGGACTATACCTTAAAACTGGTACCTTACAGAGTGGCAGATCTCCGCAAATTGTTAAATTTCTTTAACCAGCGCTCAAGTGTCCCCAATCAGCAGCTAGACTACAATAATACCCCGAGGCAAATTTCAGTATGTAAATTCAAAAAGTCTGGTGCTTAAATACAGGCAGCTGTTTCTTCAATCAATCAACAGGTAAGTACATCCAGTGGATTCAGTTTCAAAGTTTTCCAACCCATACACCAATCAATGGGTCTAATAATAAAAAATAGGTCGGAGGCAAAGTTCCTCTTTAATCATTTTCAAGTGCAGTCAGAATAGTCTTATGGCTCCCATGAATTAGGTCTTCACGCTCTCTCCCAGCACTGCTCCAACTCTGAGTCTCCAGCCTCTATTTTCCCATGTTTTGTATAATGGACATGGTTCTTGATGGGGATGTATGGGATGTAGATGTGATCTGCGGTGCGACGGTTTTGCATGAACCAAAAACACTATGCTGTTTTAGGAGGGGTGAGAATTCTTTTGTTTAGCACGCTGAACAGTTTTCCCACTGCTATTGACACCTCTGTCATTGGCTGGATCGTACTCTCTTTTCTTATGGATGAGTGTTATGAAGCCTTGGTTCCATAACTTTTTCATGGCTCACATTCCTGTGAACTATGGACAGTGTATCTCATAAAGTGTGTCATGGTGTTGTAGAGACTGGTGGGCCAAGATTAAGGTGGGTGTTCCAAACTCACTCCCACTCTGAATGATGAAGTACCCCTCCAAGTCTTAAAAAAATGCAATGCCTTAAAATGAAATACAGAGACATAGCACATCATTGTGCAAGATAAAAAATTGCATAGCAACTCATTTCCTTATGTGTGCACTAATGAATGCCCTATGAACAAGCTCTACCGGTAGGTAGGAAGCATGACTGTATGTACTGTACAAACTACTTTTTGTCGCATTAACACTAGGAAGTTTGGAAGGGGGTTTTCTAAAGAAATAAACATAGCCTTTAACTAGACCATTCATGGCTGAGTCTGTTTCTACAGAAAAAAATTACAAATACAAAGTTCATCCCATTTAAACTTTGTCTAAGTCAGGAAATCCTTTTACTACTGACATTGATTGAATTCAGATGTGAAAACCCCCTCTGAATAATATTTCTTATTAATACATAATAGTGCCTATAGTTAAAAATGCCTATTGTTGCTTGTTTTTTTTTATAACAGAGCATTATAGCAAAATTTGGTTTTCATTGGAATCTTTATTAAAGTGGAGTTTGTTCCCTGCCACCTCTCCCCCCAAAAAATTAAAAGTCAGCAGCTACAAATACTGTGGCTGTTGGCTTTTAATAGTAGGGCACTTACCTGTCCATGCATCCTCACCCCAAGCCGATTCTTCAATCAGCTGTTGGGTGCTGGTGCCGCCATCTTGACTAAGGGAAACTGGCAGTGAAGCCAGTTTCTTACTGCGCATGTGCGAAGCATGCTGCAATTTGTGAATGGGCTACACTTTCAAGGTCCCAGAGGGCTGCAAAGGGATCCGAACCTCCAGCTCAGTTCACCGTGGTGAACTCAGCTGAAATTGCTAAATGTGGCAATGGAGGGGTTGGGCTAGGAGGCAGAAAAGTGGTGATTCCACTTTTGGGTGGAACTCCGCTTTAATATAAATTATATGCTGTGTCGGATATATTGAGATGATTTTGTAGTTGTGTAACACACATTGAGAGCATTATTCACATTTAGCCCAAATTTGGCAAAAAAAGTAAATATATATAGCATCAAGTCAATTAAACTCCTGGGATATTGATCTGATCAGGTATGTAGCAGAGAGGGTTGGTAATCAGTTTCAGCTGCTTTCGCGTTAATTAAATTAACAACAGGTGCACTAGATGGGCAACAATGAGACGACCCCCCAAAACAGGAATGGTTTTACAGGTGGAGGCCACTGACATTTTTATCTCTACTCATCTTTTCTGACTGTTTTTCACTAATTTTGCATTTGGCTAGGGTCAGTGTCACTACTGGTAGCATGAGATGATACCTGGACCCTACAGAGGTTGCACAAGCAGTCCAACTCTTCCAGGATGGTACATCAATACGTGCCATTGCCAGAATGTTTGCTGTATCTCCCAGCACAGTCTCAAGAGCATGGAGGAGATTCCAGGAGACAGGCAGTTACTCTATGAGAGCTGGACAAGGCCATAGAAGGTCCTTAACCCATCAGCAGGACTGGTATCTGCTCCTTTGTGCAAGGAGAAACAGGATGAGAACTGCCAGAGCCCTACAAAATGAACTCCAGCAGGCCACTGGTGGGAATGTCTCTGACCAAACAATCAGAAACAAACTTCATGAGAGTGGCTTGAGGGCCTGACGTCCTTTAGTGGGCCCTGTGCTTACTGCCCAGCACCATAGAGCTCGATTGGCATTTGCTATTGAACACCAGAACTGGCAGGTCCGCCACTGGAGCCCTGTGATTTTCGCAGATGAAGGCAGGTTCACCCTGAGCACATGTGACAGACATGAAAGGGTCTGGAGAAGCCATTGAGAACATTATGCTGCCTGTAACATCGTTCAGCATGACCGTTTTGGTGGTGGGTCAATGATGGTCGGGGGAGGCATATCCATGGAGAGATGCACAGACCTCTACAGGTTAGACAATAGCACCCTGACTGCCTTTAGGTATCGGGATGACATCCTTGGACCCATTGTCAGACCCTACACTGGTGCAGTGGGTCCTGGGTTCCTCCTGGTGCACGATAATGCCTGGCCTCATGTGGAGAGAGAGTATGCAGGCAGTTCCTGGAGGACGAGGGAATTGATACCATTGAATGGCCTCCCGGCTTGCCTGACCTAAATCCAATAGAACACCTCTGGGATTTCATGTTTCGGTCCATCCGACGATGCCAGGTTGCACCTCAGACAGTCCAGGAGCTCAGTGATGCCTTGGTCCAGATCTAGAAGGAAATACCCCAGGACACCATCCGTCATCTTGTTAGGAGCATGATGTTGTCAGGCATGCATACAAGCACGTGGGGGCCATACAAACTACTGAGTACTATTTCTAGTTGCTGCAATGAAATTTCAGCAAAATGGACTAGCCTGTTGCATAATTTTTTCACTTTGATTTTCGGGGTGTCTTTGAATTCAGTTCTCTGTAGGTTGATAATTTTCATTTCCATCAAACCCAATCCATATCAATATAGATATTCAGCATATTTTCCCCATTGAGATCTGATGTGTTTTCAAAGTGTTCCTTTTAATATTTTTTGAGCAGTGTATATCCAGATAGCAGTATAAATCTGGAAAAAGTAATATAGTAGAACTTCAGTTTAAAAATTAAATAAATAAAACAAAAAAAATAAAACAGCTTTTGCAGCAACTTCCATCTAGAGCTGTCCCTACAATATCTCTCTCTTCCACTACATATCATCAGCCTTCTAGGCTGAACGATGGCCAGCAGTGGCAAGGCAAGGTCTTTTGCCACCTAAGGCAAAAAGATACACATGCACCCCTCCATATCCAAACCTATACATTTCCTGAATACTTTCCACCACCATTCTACATTATATAGCCATTAAACATTTTGTTTCGATTTGTCCTACGGGCAAAAATTTCATTTTCAGAGATTTGGATGTATATGAATCTCTGAATGGACATAGTAATGAATGTCAACGAATTGAAAAAGTTATAACGAAATTAACAAATACATTTGTTTCATTCGGATGATGTCCCATGATGTGATAGTAGTAGTGGTAGTAAGCCCATGGGGAAATTATTTCAATGTTCAAATTTGTTCGATAACTAGGATTTCAATAATGAATGGATCCGAATTTCATTCCATTCATTAATTTGGATGCACTTGACTCCAGTCGATATTGTCCGATCAGCTCATGCCATTTCTCTTGGTGGGTTGGACTAGCCTCCTTCCAACTTGAATCTGTCCAATTTTATAACATATTGAATATACAGCAATCTTTCGGAAAAACTGCTAAATTTTTCGAATCCACCTGGACCAATGAATACACAAAATGAATGCCAAAGATATGAAACTAATTCTGAAAATTAATAGGGTCCACATAAGGAATATGCTGAAAAGAAATTCTTCAATGAACGAATGCATCCGAAACAAAATGAAGTTTCTGGTATGCACATGTCTAATAGCCATTGTGTAGATTAATAAATTCACCCACATTTTGGATTTTCTTGCATGTGCAATACAATCACATACCTGTTTATGGAGCTTGAGATGAGGGTGGTCTCTTGCACAATTCCCATCCTAGAACCCCTGGTAATGGAGACAGGGACTGCTAGGGCAGCATAAGGGTGCAGATGCCTTGAAGTTGGATCAGCAAACTTGAGCTTGGAAGTATTGATGTCAGATGAGCAGAAGCGTGGCGTCAGATCACAAGTTAGGTAACATCTAGGCAGATAGGTAAAAAAATCACAAACAGAGTCTAGGTCAAAGACCGGCAAGGGTTGGCAACATGCTGGCAGCAAAAATATAGAATCAGAATCTTGTTCAAAAGGTCAGGCTGAGGTCCGTAACACAGATGAGCAGGAGACATGAACAGGCTAGGCTAATCCAAAGTAGAGTCAGACATAGCCTGATCAGAAATGGAGTCAAGCAGGCTTCAGGAACATGGATAACAAGGGTATAACCTGATCAACCAGCCAGCAATGATCCCATGCTGGCTTCAAGTTTAAGTAGGCCGTCAGGTGCCAGAACCTCATATGCAGGTGTGATTGCCCATCTTTACACACTTAGCTAAACTCCTATGCTCAAGATGATGTGCAGGTTTGTGCGCATGCACATGGAAATGAGCACAGCTTCTCCAACGGCTGGCATGAGGTTCCTGACATAGGTCAGATTGATCAGATTGACAACAGGCTAGTGGTGATTGGGTTTCTTGAACAGAAGCTGCAGCAGATAGAGAAAAGAGGTAAGCATACCTCTTGTGTCATCTTCCTGCCCAACTGGTTGCCCCCAATGTTTAAAGGGTTAAGCTTCTAAAAATCCAGAGATCCGTATCAGGTCCTCGGTACACTTAGACAGGTGATAAGGATTTTAATAATAACAAGTAATGTTCATTTCAGCACTGCTTGCGATTAGCAGGTTATTTCTCTACCTCAACTGGGCCATGAGTCTGCTACAGTCTCAACAGCATAATTTGCAGGTCCTACACTTTTTTGTGCTCTCCTCCAACTGAATCACCCAATCAAGTTGCCTCTTCTGTCTATTCCTCTATGAATGAATGAAATATGATCTATGAATGTAGGTTGAGTGGATCCTACATTCATACATACATTGTCATCTGCTCAACCTACATTCGTAGATCCCATTTCATTCATTCATAAGGTCCATCTATCCTCCATTTATAGATCACGTTTCTTTCAAAGGAGCTGTAATACAGCTTTTATGAATGGGGGAACTGGGAGGAAAGTTTGGATCTAGTCAGGTCCTGTTGATGAGTGCCTATCAGAGCTCCCACCATTCTATTAAAGATTTCAGCAGTGTGGAGTGGGGGGGCTGCATAATGCAGATTGCAAATCCAGAAACAGCAGCACAATGGACCCTTATTGAGCGATAAGTAATGTCCCTTGTGCTGATTATTTTTTTATTTTGTCTAAGGCTTTAAAGCAGAATTCCAGTTAAATACTTAAACCTGTCTCTACCCCAGGGGCGGACTGACAACTCATGGGGCCCCCGGGCAATAGGGGATCATGGGGCCCCTGTGTCCTTGCCCAAACTCAAAAAAGCCTATGAAAAAGGTAACAGGGTCATCTCATGGGGCCCCCTACTGACCCCAGGCCCTCGGGCAGTGCCCGAGTTTCCAAATGGTCAGTCCGCCCCTGCTCTACCCCCATTCTAAGCCTATTCTAACTAACCTGTAAAGGAAAGATGTCTATACTTACTCACTCTAAGGGCTCTCTGGTCCGGTCACATGATCTCTCCAGCAGCCAGTTTCAGTGAAGAGGAGAGATTACTGACAACAGCTGCAGAGCCTGGGCGATGAGATCAGCCATAGGCCTACTATGGGGCATCCGGTGTCAGCTGTTACTCCTCTACACTATATCATGTGACTGGACTAGAGCACCCTCATAATAGGTAAGTATAGACATTTTTCCTTTAGAGCAGGGGTCTCCAAACTTTCTAAACAAAGGGCCAGTTTACTATCCTTCAATATATAGGGGAGCCTGTACTGTGGCTAGTGGGAGAAGAAAATGTCCTGGTGTCAGTGGGAATAAACCATGCCCCATCATTGGTTTTAGAGAGAGTAATAGTGCCCCTTCATTGGTATCAATAGGAGGAATAGATTCCCATCATTGGTGGCAGTGGGAGTAATAGTGCTCCATCATTGGTATCAGTGGGAGGAATAGTACTCCATTGTTGGTATCAATGGTAGGAATAGTGCCCCATCATTGGTATCAATGGTAGGAATAGTGCCCCATCATTGGTATCAATGGGAGGAATAGTGCCTCATCGTTGGTCTCAATGGGAGTCATAGTGCCCCATCGGTGTCAGTGGGAGGAATAGTTCCTCATCGATGGTATCAATGGAAGGAATAGTGCCCATCATTGGTGTCAGTAGGAGGAATAGTGTCCCATCATTGGTATCAATGGGAGGAATAGTGCCTCATCGTTGGTCTCAATGGGAGTCATAGTGCCCCATTGGTGTCAGTGGGAGGAATAGTGCCTCATCGATGGTATCAATGGAAGGAATAGTGCCCATCATTGGTGTCAGTAGGAGGAATAGTGTCCCATCATTGGTATCAATGGGAGAAATAGTGCCTCATCGTTGGTCTCAATGGGAGTCATAGTGCCCCATCGGTGTCAGTGGGAGGAATAGTGCCTCACCGATGGTATCAATGGAAGGAATAGTGCCCATTATTGGTGTCAGTAGGAGGAATAGTGCCCATCATTGGTGTCAGTAGGAGGAATAGTGCCCCATTGTCATCGTCAGTGGCAGAACTGTGTAAGAACAATGACCTGAGGGTTGGATAAAAGCAAACAAAGGGCAAGTAAGGGCATACATAGTATAGTCCTTGGACTGGCCAGAAGAATCTTTAGAAACCCTTGGTATGTATAAAAAAATAGGATGCATGTGTTTGTATCTGTGTGTGGGTGGGGGGGGGGGTGTAATGCTTTAACATCTTCTAACTTTATCCAAAAATAAAAATAATTTTTTTTCAGAGTTAATTCATCTTATCAAACTAATTATTTACATTCATATTCATGCCCTATTATGCCCTTATCTTGTTTGTGAACAATGCTTGTCTTCAGTGGTGGCCTGACGGTTTCGTATTAGCCACAGACTGCAAGTTCCTCATTATGGGTATAAGTCATGATGTCTACTCCCCCCACTTATTTCCCATCTCTAGTGTTGTGCAACATTTTCTGTTAGCACAATAGACAATCAAGGCATCAAGAAGCTAGTTTTTAGACCTGAAAATATGCAAAATATCAGCGGCAGCATGTCTTGTGACACCCTATGTCTGAAAGGGAAGACCAACTCCAATTACACATATCTACTGAGTTTAACCATAGGAAAAATTCCTGCATGCTCAGAACTCATGAACTAATGATGGATCCTTTTACAGCGGGGTCCAGTTGCTTAAAAATAAAAAATCCCAATTCTCAAGATCCTCAAATCAAGATCCGCAATCCTGAATTAACATTGTATGATGTGTTTATTGTGAGTAATTTACAGTATATTTAGCGTATTTAGAAATACACCCAACTCTTGTATGAAACAAACTAATGCAAGAATCAATTCTGCATTGGCACGGTTCATACAGCATAAAATTCTGTGCAGGGGATACGCTTTTCTTTCAGTTGTGTATTTTGTGGTGGCCTTACAGTTAATGAATATCCCCTGAATTAATTATATATATTAAAAAAAATAAAATAAATAATATATATATATATAAATAAATAAAAGGTATGTACCCCAGTATTGAATATTAGTAATTTGTCTTGAAGTTGTGATCCAGCAGTTCCTTGTTCCTTCCCTCAATGACCACCTAGGGGCATCTATGACTTGCCTTGGCAGTAGAAGGTAATGGCCACCCAACATCATGCATCCAGTAGTCATGACATTTTAATGCACCCCAATAGTATTTAATTAATGCTGTAGTATTAAAGCACTAACAAGAGAAGGATCGCCAAAGCTTTTTTTGGCTCTACTTTCCTTGTGGATCACAGGAGGGCACTTACAGAATCAACAAACAGTGGGCAAAAGTCTACTGTTGGCTGACATCACAGAGCTGCTCTACACTCTGGAAGGAATACAGTGTATATATATTATATACAGTGGGGATCGAAAGTTTGGGCACCCCAGCTAAAAATTTGTATTAATGTGCATAAAGAAGCCAAGGAAAGATGGAAAAATCTCCAAAAGGCATCAAATTACAGATTAGACATTCTTATAATATGTCAACAAAAGTTAGATTTTATTTCCATCATTTACACTTTCAAAATAACAGAAAACAAAAAAATGGCGCCAGCAAAAGTTTGGGCACCCTGCAGAATTTATAGCATGCACTGCCCCCTTTGCAAAGCTGAGACCTGCCAGTGTCATGGATTGTTCTCAATCATCGTCTGGGAAGACCAGGTGATGTCAATCTCAAAGGTTTTAAATGCCCAGACTCATCTGACCTTGCCCCAACAATCAGCACCATGGGTTCTTCTAAGCAGTTGTCTAGAAAACTGAAAATAGTTGACGCTCACAAAGCTGGAGAAGGCTATAAGAAGATAGCAAAGCGTTTTCAGATGTCAATATCCTCTGTTCGGAATGGAATTAAGAAATGGCAGTCATCAGGAACAGTGGAAGTTAAAGCAAGATCTGGAAGACCAAGAAAAATATCAGACAGAACAGCTCGCAGGATTGTGAGAAAAACAATTCAAAACCCATGTTTGACTGCATGATCTCTCCAGAAAGATCTGGCAGACACTGGAGTTGTGGTACACTATTCCACTATAAAGAGATACTTGTACAAATATGGTCTTCATGGAAGAGTCATCAGAAGAAAACCTCTTCTACGTCCTCACCACAAAAATCATCGTTTGAACTTTGCAAATGAACATATAGACAAGATTGATGCATTTTGGAAACAAGTTCTGTGGACCGATGAGGTTAAAATTGAACTTTTTGGCCGGAATGAGCAAAGGTACGTTTGGAGAAGAAGGGGCACAGAATTTAATGAAAAGAACCTTTGTCCAACTGTTAAGCATGGGGTTGGATCAATCATGCTTTGGGGTTGTGTTGTAGCCAGTGGCACAGGGAACATCTCACGAGTAGAAGGAAAAATGGATTCAATAAAATTTCAGCAAATTTTGGATGGTAACTTGATGCCATCTGTGAAAGAGCTGAAGTTAAAGAGAGGATGGCTTCTACAAATGGATAATGATCCTAAACACACCTCGAAATCCACGGGGGATTACAACAAAAGGCGTAAACTGAAGGTTTTGCCATGGCCTTCACAATCTCCTGACCTCAACATAATTGAAAATCTATGGATAGACCTTAAAAGAGCAGTGCGTGACAGACAGCCCAGAAATCTCAAAGAACTGGAAGACTTTTGTAAGGAAGAATGGGCAAAGATACCTCAAACAAGAATTGAAAGACTCTTGGCTGACTACAAAAAGCGTTTACAAGCTGTGATACTTGCCAAAGGGGGCAGTACAAGATATTAACTGCAGGGTGCCCAAACTTTTGCAGACGCCATTTTTTTGTTTTCTGTTATTTTGAAAGTGTAAATGATGGAAATAAAATCTAACTTTTGTTGACATATTATAAGAATGTCTAATCTGTAATTTGATGCCTTTTGAAGATTTTTCCATCTTTCCTTGGCTTCTTTATGCACATTAATACAAATTGTTAGCTGGGGTGCCCAAACTTTCGATCCCCACTGTATATATATATATATATATATATATATATATATACACTATATTGCCAAAAGTATTAGGCCAGCCCTCCAAATCATTGGATTCAGGTGTTCCAATGACCTCCATGGCCACAGGTGTATAAATCAAGCACCTAGGCATGCAGACTGCTTCTACAAACATTTGTGAAAGAATGGGTCACTCTCAGGAGCTCAGTAAATTCAAATGTGGTACCGTGATAGATTGCCACCTGTGCAATAAGTACATTCGTGAAATTTCCTTGCTACTAAATGTTCTACAGTCAACTGTTAGTGGTATTATGGCAAAGTGGAAGCAACTGGGAACAACAGCCACTCAGACACTAAGTGGTAGGCCACGTAACATGATACAGCAGGGTCAGCGCATGCTGAAGCGCAGAGTGCACAGAAGTCGCCATTTGTCTGCAGAATCAATAGCTAAAGACCTCCAAATTTCGTGCGGCCTTCAGATTAGCACAACAACAGTGCATAGAAAGCTTCATGGAATGGGTTTCCATGACCGAGCAGCTTCATCCAAGCCTTACATCACCAAGTGCAATGCAAAGTGTTGGATACAGTGGTGTAAAGCACGTCACCACTGGACTCTAGAGCAGTGGAGATGTGCTCTCTGGATTGTCTAATCACGATTCTCTGTCTGGCAATCCCATGGACGTGTCTGGTTTTGGCAGTTGCCAAGAGGACAGTACTTGCCTGACTGCATTGTGCCAAGTGTAAAGTTTGGTGGAGGGGGGATTATGGTGTGGGGTTGTTTTTCAGGGGTTGGGCTTGGCCCCTTAGTGGGCACTCTAAAGGTGTCAGCATACTAAGACATTTTGGACTATTTCATGCTTTAGGGAAGGCCCCTTCCTGTTCCAACATGAGTGCGCACCAGTGCACAAAGCAAGGTCCATAAAGTCATGGATGATTTAGGGTGGAGGAACTTGACTGGCCTGCACAGAGTCCTGACCTCAACCCTATAGAACACCTTTGGGATGAATTAGAGCGGAGACTGTGAGCCAGGCCTCCTCCCCCGACATCAGTGCCTGACCTCAAAAATGTGCTTCTGGAAGAATGGTCAAACATTCCCATAGACATATAAATATATATATAAATATATATAAGGTGCAGCACTAAAATAGCATAAATGACATACATAACATATTATAAATAAAGTGCAAATATCAAATCACACTACGGTGAGATTGAGTGAGATAAAAAGTCCCAAAATCAGGCCGAGCGTGAAGTGCGTAAAAAAAAAACGCATCTAAGATTTATCCTGTAGTATCGGATAGCGGTCATCAATTGCCAAGATAGGGACAGGGTCATACACCTTTCAATCGCAACTTGGGTTAGATACTCCAAAATTCATATACGTGTCTCAAGCGTGTCACCATCCGGGGGCCCCCTTTTTGAGCAGATTCTGCAAGTGGGGACTCTCATTGAAGAGAGCCCAATAAGGGACACCACATAGCGTGATACCGTATACACTGAGTTTATTGAAGGTACAGCATGAATTGTAGAGGTAAAATGAAAATAAACACTGACCAGATATTACTCAGGATGGCCACCTGCGGTGGTCAGACGTCCGGATACTGTAGCCCCCCTGTATATACAGTATACACTGTGTGCACAATTATTAGCTAAATGAATATTTTGACCAAATCCTCATTTTTATGCATATTGTCCAGCTTCATCAAATGGTGTGTTCCAAATAGGCAACTGGTTGGCAAGAAACATGTTGGAAAAAAGATGTAAATTAATTGCCAAAGATTTGAGAAGAATCAAACTTGAAGCTATCAGGAACCCATTATCCTCCAGTACTGCAAGTACTCCAGTACTCTTGGAGGAGCAGATGGATGGGCCCGTGGCTGGATCAGTAATGGGCACAGAGCTCCACTTTGACTCAGACTCCAGCAAGGTGGAGGTGGGGTTCTGGTATGGGCTGGTATTATTACTGTAATGATACCAGCCCATGCCAGAACCCCAAATGCACCTTGCTGGCATCTGAATCGAAGTGAAGCTCTGTGCCCATTACTGATCTTGCCATGGGCCCATCCATCTGGTCCACCAAGAGTCACTCTCATTTCATCAGTCCATAAAACCTTTGAACAATCTGTCTTCAGATATTTCTTAGCCCAGTCTTGACGTTTCAACGTATGTGTCTTGTTCAGTGGTGGTCGAGTTTCAGCCTTCCTCACCTTGGCCATGTCTCTGAGCACTAAACACCTTGTACTTCTGGGCACTCCAGGTAGGTTGCAGTTCTGGAATATGACAGCACTGGACAGGGGCGGACTGACCATTAGGAAACTTGGGCACTGCCCGAGGACCCGAGGTCAGTAGAGAGATGCCCCTGGTACCTTTTCCATAGGCTTTTTTGAGTTAAGGCAAGGACACAGGGACCCCATGATCCCCTATTGCCCGGGGGCCCCATGAGTTGTCAGTCCGCCCCTGGCACTGGAGGATAATGGGTTCCTGGTAGCTTCAAGTTTGATTCTTCTCAAACTTTTGGCAATTAATTTGGGCTTTTTTTTTTTCAACACGTTTCTTGCAACCCTGTTGACTGTTTGTAACAAAACATTTGACGGTTCTGTGATCATGCCCCAATATCTTAGCAATTTCAATAGTGTTACATCCCTCTGAATGACTTCTTACAATTTTGTGTCTTTTCAGAGTCAGTTAAATGTCTTTTTTGGCCCATTTTGCCTGAGGAAAAGAAGCTGCCTAATAAATTTTGAACACTTTGATATAGGGTGTTGATCTCCTTAGGCCACACCCACCCTCATTACACAAATACACATCACCTGGTATGCTTAAATCCAATAAGCATTCACGTTTATACAGCTTGGAGTTGGACAATATGCATACAAATGAGGATTTGGTAAAATAAATTCACTTGCCTAATAATTGTGCACACAGTGTGTGTGTATATATATATATATATATATATATATATATATACATAATATTTAATACCTTTTAGATATTTCTTAGGAGAAGGTATCATGGCTGACTTCAGGAATTTCTTGAGTGGCTCAACAAGGTTTTATTCCAATTTGGCTGCAAACGTGGCAATACACTTTAGGACCCCTTTGCCTGTAAATGAGGGAGAAGTAGATTTAGTAGCTCCCTGAGCTGCCAGTCTAGACACAATTAACTGCATTTTGCTAGGGGTATGGGTGGCTAGGAGCAGAAAGTGGTCTTGGGTACTGTGTGTTGACACCTGTACTTGGGTGGCCTCCATGGAATGTGTTACACAGTTATCTGAAATAAAGAGACACCATTGGTGGTGAACTATAAGTTGTGCCAACTTTCAGTGGAATGTCCTGCACAACAAGCACCCACCTGAGGAACAGTAGCCGGACTATCGGAATGTTTTGACCACCCCTCTAAGGATTGCATTTTTCCGACTGACCATCAATGTAAGGGACATTGGGGAATCCCCCACTCACAGCTCATTGGCTTAGAACATAGTTGACTTCTGAGTTCAGCCAAACATGGGTTTGAACCTGAGCTCATCCCTAGTCAGCATAGCCCCAGCATTCTTTGTAACTGCAGGGTGAGAAATGTCAAAACCACGGCTAACTGACCCAGAATTGACAGCTGACTGCCAGGGTCCACCAAAGCCTTAATATCACTAATGCTGACCTTCTGACTTCAGTAGTCAAGTCATCTGAAACAAGCATGGCAATCATTAGTCCTGACTTTGCAATAATTCACTTGCTGAATGCCCACTTACCCTAGGTTCACATCTGTTCAGGTGGTGCCGCTGCGGATCCGCACAAAAATCCACCCACACAGAGAATTACGGACCCGCAGGCGGGTACCATTAGTTCTAATGGCACGCCACCAGCACTGGGAAATGCAACCGTACTATGAACCGAAGTTCCCATGCAGGCTGCGTTTTCCAAAGAAGTGCAGGGATTTCTTTCCCTGTGTGTCACGGGCACGGGAGTCCATTCAAATAAATGGAATCTTGTGGCCACGCAAAACGCGGCCCGCACGGCCACAAAGATTTGAGCCAGGGGTCAGTGAGCCGGAAAATTATTGAAGGCAGAGGGTTGGCATGGCATGGGAGCTGTGCAACTGCCATTTCCAAAAGGAGAGGTCAACAATGGCAGTCCATAAATCCTATCTATGACAAGTATTCCCTAATTTGTATAAAAATAAACTCCAGGTCAGTTTTATATATTGTATTCAATGTTTTTGCAAAATTCATAATGATTCAAATTCAAATGATTCAAATGATTCAAAACTGATGAAAAAAAAGTTGCCAAAGTCTTGAATAACAATTTACGAAATGAAAGAAGGATACTGTTTAACCTCCCTGGCGGTATGATTATTTCAGATTTTTGGTGCTGAAAGCGGTACCATTTTTTTTGCATGGAAATATGTATTTTTTTTATTGTAGGCCTGTAATTTAGGAATAACTCCCTGAAATCTGTCTGAACAAGAGTCTAGTAAACATCCCAGGTATGATAAAACTTGAAACACAAAATCATAAATTATAATTTAATAAATAATCATAAAAAATAATAATATAATAATAATAAATTTAATTCAATAATGTAATCAAACCAAAAACACTGAAATTTGAAATAGAGCGCCAAGTTCGCACATCACTGAGCAAAGTCGCAAAATCATTTTCAGTGTCTGATGACGAATTTCCCCCACGAATCATTATCACTCAATTCTGCAAGTGGTTCTGATTTCCTATCGCTGTTCTCTAGCCGGTCTAAAACCGATTTTGACATAAAGGGACGCTTTTTGGACGCCATGGACCTTTCTAAGTTTCCAGGCAGAAAGAATAGTCAAAATGCAGGCAGGGCACAGGACAAAGCACTCGGGACAAAATGTATGTGAAATGGGTTGATACAGGAATGTTTTGCTATGAAATAATCATTTAAAAAAAAAAGTAATTTTTTTTACATTTTCAAATTTGCCGCCGGATCCGGCGCCCGTACGTCCCGACGTCACAGGGACTGGAACACAGAAGCCGGATGCTGGCATTGGCCGGAGGAGATGGCCGGGGACGCTGCAGGGGACACATTGCGGGATCGAAGGACAAGGTAAGCGCTGTAGGGAATCCCTGTGCAACGCCGCATGGTAAGCCCGAGTGTAGCTAGGGGTTACCGCTTTTGGTACTGACATTTTACCCCGAACTACACTCGGGAACACCGCCAGGGAGGTTAAAGAGACCCCACCACCATCTTTAAAAAATTGCTCAACTTAACCTCTTGCTGCCCTAATGCATATGTATAGCAGCAAAGAAGTTGAGCTTTAGCCCCTGTTCACACCAATGCAATGTGTGATTTGACAATTCAAAAAGGCATGAAAAGTTGCACCCTATTTATGCCTATGGAACTGTTCAAATCTGTGCGACTCCGACTTATACAAAATTTTAAAAAGGTTCCTGCACTATTTTTGGTGATCTCAGATGTGACTTACACCGTGTAGTGGATTGTGATAGACAGTCCACGTTCTATGAGATGATCAGTAAAATGACAATTTTATAGTCTTGCTACTTTCTGCTTCTTGCTCTTTAAATTCCTTACTCTCGTAAGTAAACAATCAGATATAAGTTGACAGAACAATGATCATTAAGATGGCGCCTTCATCCGGAGTCTCACTCTTGGTGACTCATTAGAAGAAAAGTATCTTTTAACGTAAACAACCCCCCATAAAAGGGAATGAGTCGTTTTGGGGACAATGATTGGAAGATATCAACACGGATGGAAGAACACACAGAAACCTAGTGGACTTTTCACCTAATCAATGTATATGCTTTGCCTGCATCATGAGACCTATAAATGTTACTGTTAGTTCCTCAATAAAACAGAATTTTAGGAAGTTGGCAAACTGCGAAGTGTCAGTGTCTTACTTCCACGTGCACATAATTCTATATCAATTTGGCTCACTGGTAGATCACAGTAAATGGTCTGTAGGTGACCCAGTCCTAAACAATCGACATCTGTACATGACGTTGCACAGATATGCGGCAAGCTGCACATTGGCCGGCAACTTTGAAAATGTGCTACTTGTGCTGAAGTCACGCAATTTAAAAGCTGCATTCAGTGTGAACCAGGGCTTAATGCCCCCAAGCCAAACATATGCATTCATGGACGGCCGAGGATTCTGTCCTGAGAAAAAGTACCACTGTACACTCCCAGCACAGTGATTACCTTGTCATAGACAGCATTTGGTCGCTAGTCATGGTTGGGAGCCGACAGGGAGAGCTCTCAATCATGTGACCACTGTGAGCCAATCACAGTGGTCACACGATCAGGTATTCTGTTCTGCTCACCCCAGGCGTGAAGACCCTTTTAAAAGGGATGGAGTTAAACGCTTTCTTGCAGTGTTTTTCTTTCCCATAAACAATTTTTTTAATTGAATTGTGCCTCTGAATTTGCTAGGAAATTGACACCCCAGGAAGACCCCTCTCTATTTGAAAATTATAGTTCTCTTCTCAAGTCGGAGCTCTAATTACTGTGCTGGCCCAGCTACCCTCACCTCCCTTTATGCTCTTTTATAAAACAGCCAGGGGAGAAGCAAAGTAAAATACTACAGAGTGTAGCTTGAATGACAGCTGCTGTCACATTCCAGATGGGGAACCCCCTCCTCTCCCCCCCCCACCCTATGTCCGCTGCACTACTAAAACTTATATTTCATATGGAGATATGCCTAGCTACAGGGGCGGACTGACCATTTGGAAACTTGGGCAGTGCCTGAGGGCCCGGGTCAGTAGGGGGCCCCATGAGATGCCCCTGGTTCTCTATTTGAAAATTATAGTTCTCTGCTCAAGTCGGAGGTCTAATTACTGTGCTGGCCCAGCTACCCTCACCTCCCTTTATGCTCTTTTATAAAACAGTCAGGGGAGAACCCTATGTCCGCTGCACTACTAAAACTTATATTTCATATGGAGAAATGCCTAGCTACAGGGGCGGACTGACCATTTGGAAACTCGGCCACTGCCCGAGGGCCCGGGTCAGTAGGGGGCCCCATGAGATGCTCCTGGTTCTCTATTTGAAAATTATAGTTCTCTACTCAAGTCGGAGGTCTAATTACTGTGCTGGCCCAGCTACCCTCACCTCCCTTTATGCTCTTTTATAAAACAGCCAGGGGAGAAGCAAAGTAAAATACTACAGAGAGTAGCTTGAATGACAGCTGTTGTCACATGCAAGATGGGGAGCCCCCTCCTCGCCCCCCCCCCCACCCTATGTCCACTGCAATACTAAAACTTATATTTCATATGGAGAAATGCCTACTTGCAGGGGCGGACTGACCATTTGGAAACTCAGGCACTGCCCGAGGGCCCGGGTCAGTAGGGGGCCCCATGAGATGCCCCTGGTTCCTTTTTCATAGGCTTTTGTTTGGGCAAGGACACAGGGGCCCCATGATCCCCTAATGCCCGGGGGCCCCATCAGTTGTCAGTCCGCCCCTGCCTAGCTGGTAATAGTGATGGAAGTTTAACATTTTTTTCCACTGTTGATTACTCAACACAGTGAAAAAAAAATTTAAAGAAAAACCTGTGTTGCCCAATCCCTCTGCACCATGGCTACATATAAGCCCCACCCCTTGTAAGATAAACAGACTTCAGTGTGAGATTTGCAGTATAATATGCAGCACTATAGGAACATCCTGAATAAAAAAGAATTGAACATAGTTCCCCCAGATACTTTAGTTTTTTATTTTTATTTCAGGTAATTATATTTATGCAGCGCTTTACATACTGTATATATTGTACATTCACATCAGTCCCTAACCCTCAAGGGGTGTACAATCTAAAGTCCCTAACTCACATTCATACATATACTAGGGACAATTTAGACAGGAACCAATTAACCTACCAGCATGTCTTTGGAGTGTGGGAGGAAACCGGTGTACCCGGAGGAAACCCATGCAAGCACAGGGAGAACATGCAAACTCCATGCAGGAGGCACCATGGTCAGGAATCAAATCCATGACCCATTTACTGCAAGGCAGACATGCTAACCACTAAGCCACGTCTTCCAAATACACACTAGTGACCCCCAGTCCTTTAAAGTATATGGTCTGGAGGTTATCCCACAAAATATCTTATACGAGAAGAGATTTAAGAAATGATGTGAATCAAAAACCTTTTGAAATTTTAATTTGAATGGTTTGACACCCAATGAGGCTCTTCTATAGTATTCCTGGTATATTGAATCAGGTTACAGTGTGTCTGGTAATGAAGTTCAAGAGTGTGTTCCCCTGCCATCTTGTGGTTGTATTTAGGTATCACACCCCTGATGGTGCACACCAGTGGTCTCCAAACTGCAGCCCCCTGGAGCAATTTTCCTCCCACTGATACAAGATGCTATTCCTCCCACTGATACCAACAATGGGGCATAATTACAGCTACAACCATCAGCAACTATTAATCTCAATGACACCAATGACGAGGCACTTTTCCTCCCACTGACACTAATCATTTATTTATTATTTATTTATTACAGGTACTTATATAGCGCCGTCAATTTTACGCAGTGCTTTACATATATATACATTGTACATTCACATCAGTCCCTAACCCTGCATTCACTATATCTGGTCCTCCCGGACCCTGCATTCGCTATTTCTGGTCTTCCCGGACCCTGCATTCACTATATCTGGTCTTCCCGGACCCTGCATTCACTATATCAGGTCTTCCTGGGCCCTGAATTCACTATATCTACTCTCCCCGAACCCTGCATTCACTATATTCGCCCTTCACGGACCCTGCATTCACTATATCTGGTCTCCCCGGACCCTGCATTCACTATATCAGGTCTTCCTGGGCCCTGAATTCACTATATCTACTCTCCCCGAACCCTGCATTCACTATATTCGCCCTTCACGGACCCTGCATTCACTATATCTGGTCCCCCCCGGATCCTGCATTCGCTATATCTGGTCTTCCCGGACCCTGCATTCACTATAGCTGGTCTTCCCGGACCCTGCATTCACTATTTCAGGTCTTCCTGGACCCTGCATTCACTATATCTACTCTCCCCGAACCCTGCATTCACTATATTCGCCCTTCCCGGACCCTGCATTCACTATACCTGCTCTCCCCGGTCCCTGCATTCACAATATCCGCTCTCCTAGGACCCTGCATTCACTATATCTGGTCTTCCCGGACCCTGCATTCACTATATCTGCTCTCCCCGAACCGTGCATTCACTATATTCGCCCTCCCTGGACCCTGAATTCACTATATCTGGTCTCCCCAGACCCTGCATTCACTATATCCGGTCTCCCTGGACCCTGCATTCACCATATCTGGTCTCCCCGGACCCTGCATTCACTATATCTGGTCTCCCGGACCCTGCATTCACTATATCTGGTCTCCCCGGACCCTGCATTCACTATATCCCGTGTCCCCAGATTCTGCATGCACTATATCTGGTCTCCCCGGACCCTGCATGCACTATATCTGGTCTCCCCGGACCCTGCATTCACCATATTTGGTCTCCCACAGTACGCACAACATGAAAATGACATTATTTTAGTAAATATAAACTGCTAAATACCTTTTCTCATCAGCAGTATACAGCAGTCTTGTGACTTCTAATAGTGTCCAGCAGAGCACTGGTTAAAGCTTGTAGGAGAAGTGAGAAGTTTTCTGACCTCTGTCTGGACAGCGTTGATTGGCCCTGTGCTGATCACATGCACTCTCCCAAGAAAAAAAAAACCTCTCTAGCAGTACACACCAAACTGAGTATGTGCAGAGTGACTCCACACAATATGTCTTATCAGGAGATAAGAGGGGGACACAGGAAGAAGGGGAGGATCAGAGAAGACAGGATCAAACAGCCTTTTTACACAATGCAGAGGATTAAACCCTTAGGTTCCACAGTGAGTATAACAAGCATGCTTTACTGCATATACAGACTGATTGTACTGCTGTGGGTTTAGGAACACTTTAAAAAGAAATTAATCCCAAAAACAAACATCTATGCTTACAAATTCTTAGATGTGGTGTGTGCATTTTCACCTGGCGATCTGGCCAGTAAGTCAGATCTGCTCAAGATCTGAGCTGCTCTATTGGTTAAGGAAGCCACCCATTACAATATTGCAACAGCAGATAGATTTGAGAGGGGGTGGGGCCTAGAGATGGGAAGGCCTAGAAAAAATTGAAAATTTGGAGGGAAACATTTTTTTCCCCAAAGCTGTATTTTGGTTTTTTTTTCCAGAAAATGTGAAAAAAAGGAGTATAGAATACCTTCTTTTACATTGATAAATAATATATCTATGACATTTTATTTATTTATTTCAGGTCTTGTATAGCGCCATCAATTTACGCAGCGCTTTACATATATATTGTACATTTACATCAGTCACAGAATTGAAACTATATAACATGAAGACCTTAAAGTGGTTGTAAATAGAGATGAGCGAATTATTCAAAAATTCGATTCGGCTGATTCGCCGAATTTGAGGAAGAAATTTGATTCGATGCGAATTAATTCTCTACGAATTTAACTTATTAAAAGGGTTTCTAGGCTTCAGAGAGCCTTTAAATTAGTGCAGAACACTGTACCTTTAATTTAAATGCCCTTGGAGAAGAGGAAGGACAAGGAGAAGGATGAGAAGAAGGAGAAGGAGAAGGATGAGAAGAAGGAGAAGGAGAAGGATGAGAAGAAGGAGAAGGAGAAGGATGAGAAGAAGGAGAAGGATGAGAAGAAGGAGAAGGAGAAGGAGAAGGATGAGAAGAAGGAGAAGGAGAAGGATGAGAAGATGGAGAAGGAGAAGGATGAGAAGAAGGAGAAGGATGAGAAGAAGGAGAAGGAGAAGGATGAGAAGAAGGAGAAGGAGAATGATGAGAAGAAGGAGAAGGAGAAGGATGAGAAGAAGGAGAAGGATGAGAAGAAGGAGAAGGAGAAGGATGAGAAGAAGGAGAAGGATGAGAAGAAGGAGAAGGATGAGAAGAAGGAGAAGGATGAGAAGAAGGATGATAAGAAGGAGAAGGATGAGAAGAAGAAGGATGAGAAGAAGAAGAAGGATGAGAAGAAGGAGAAGGATGAGAAGAAGGATGAGAAGAAGGAGAAGGATGAGAAGAAGGATGAGAAGAAGGAGAAGGATGAGAAGAAGGAGAAGGAGAAGGATGAGAAGAAGGAGAAGGATGAGAAGATGGAGAAGGATGAGAAGAAGGAGAAGGAGAAGGATGAGAAGAAGGAGTTTCAACCGCTGTATGGAGGGAATGTCACAGAACTGTCAGAAATAGCCTATTTCTGACAGTTCTGTGACATTCCCTCCATACAGTGGTTGAAACATTGTATCTATTTGTTTCCATAAATGGAAACAAATAGATACAATGTTTCAACCGCTGTATGGAGGGAATGTCACAGAACTGTCAGAAATAGCGGAGCTCTGCAGATACACTTTTTGCCGGCTTGGAATTCTTCTTATTTTCATCCTACTTCTTCTTCTTCTTCTTCTTCATCCTCATCCTCTTCTTCTTCTTCTGAGGATGAGGATGAGGATGAAGAAGAAGAAGAAGAAGTAGGATGAAAATAAGAAGAATTCCAAGCCGGCAAAAAGTGTATCTGCAGAGCTCCTCTAAGTGTATCTGCAGAATAGAGGAGCTCTGCAGATACACTTTTTGCCGGCTTGGAATTCTTCTTATTTTCATCCTACTTCTTCTTCTTCTTCTTCTTCTTCATCTTCATCCTCAGAAGAAGAAGAAGAGGATGAAGAGGAAGAAGAAGAAGAAGTAGGATGAAAATAAGAAGAATTCCAAGCCGGCAAAAAGTGTATCTGCAGAGCTCCTCTATTCTGCAGATACACTTAGAGGAGCTCTGCAGATACACTTTTTGCCGGCTTGGAATTCTTCTTATTTTCATCCTACTTCTTCTTCTTCTTCCTCTTCATCCTCATCCTCTTCTTCTTCTTCTGAGGATGAGGATGAAGAAGAAGAAGAAGTAGGATGAAAATAAGAAGAATTCCAAGCCGGCAAAAAGTGTATCTGCAGAGCTCCTCTAAGTGTATCTGCAGAATAGAGGAGCTCTGCAGATACACTTTTTGCCGGCTTGGAATTCTTCTTATTTTCATCCTACTTCTTCTTCTTCTTCCTCTTCATCCTCTTCTTCTTCTTCTGAGGATGAAGATGAAGAAGAAGAAGAAGAAGAAGAAGTAGGATGAAAATAAGAAGAATTCCAAGCCGGCAAAAAGTGTATCTGCAGAGCTCCTCTATTCTGCAGATACACTTAGAGGAGCTCTGCAGATACACTTTTTGCCGGCTTGGAATTCTTCTTATTTTCATCCTACTTCTTCTTCTTCTTCTTCATCCTCATCCTCATCCTCAGAAGAAGAAGAAGAGGATGAGGATGAAGAAGAAGAAGAAGAAGAAGTAGGATGAAAATAAGAAGAATTCCAAGCCGGCAAAAAGTGTATCTGCAGAGCTCCGCTAAGTGTATCTGCAGAGCTCCGCTATTTCTGACAGTTCTGTGACATTCCCTCCATACAGCGGTTGAAACATTGTATCTATTTGTTTCCATTTATGGAAACAAATAGATACAATGTTTCAACCACTGTATGGAGGGAATGTCACAGAACTGTCAGAAATAGGCTATTTCTGACAGTTCTGTGACATTCCCTCCATACAGCGGTTGAAACTCCTTCTTCTCATCCTTCTCCTTCTCCTTCTTCTCATCCTTCTCCATCTTCTCATCCTTCTCCTTCTTCTCATCCTTCTCCTTCTCCTTCTTCTCATCCTTCTCCTTCTTCTCATCCTTCTTCTCATCCTTCTCCTTCTTCTCATCCTTCTTCTCATCCTTCTCCTTCTTCTCATCCTTCTTCTTCTTCTCATCCTTCTTCTTCTCATCCTTCTCCTTCTTATCATCCTTCTTCTCATCCTTCTCCTTCTTCTCATCCTTCTCCTTCTTCTCATCCTTCTCCTTCTTCTCATGAGGATGAGGATGAGGATGAAGAGGAAGAAGAAGAAGAAGTAGGATGAAAATAAGAAGAATTCCAAGCCGGCAAAAAGTGTATCTGCAGAGCTCCTCTATTCTGCAGATACACTTAGAGGAGCTCTGCAGATACACTTTTTGCCGGCTTGGAATTCTTCTTATTTTCATCCTACTTCTTCTTCTTCTTCTTCTTCATCCTCATCCTCTTCTTCTTCTTCTGAGGATGAGGATGAAGAAGAAGAAGAAGAAGAAGTAGGATGAAAATAAGAATAATTCCAAACCGGCAAAAAGTGTATCTGCAGAGTTCCTCTATTTCTGACAGTTCTCTGACTTTCACATTTACAGCGGTTGAAACATTGTATCTGTTTCCGAATAAAAACATCTGTATCCTAAATGGAAACAAATAGATACAATGTTTCAACCGCTGTACATGTGAAGGAACTGTCAGAGAACTGTCAGAAATAGCGGAGCTCTCTGCAGGGACACTTTTGCCGGCTGATCGGGAAAAATCCGATTCGCGCACCCGAAGTAGGCTAATATTCGGATTCGACGCGAATTGAATTTTTCCTGAAATTCGTATCGAATTCCACTTCGCCTGGTTCGATTCGCTCATCTCTAGTTGTAAACCTCAAACATGAAATATGAGCAAAGCATATCCCTCTATAGTGTGTACTTGTCTCAGTCCAAAGCAGCATCCAGAAGTGTCATTTCTTTCTGCTGCTTGGTTCCTCTGCTATCAGCATGAGTCACTACTGACAAGTTTTAATGACACCAAGAGAAAAATGGTGACAGGGGAGGGACCTTCAGAAGATTGACAGCCTCAGCTGTGTTTCTGTAAGCTGTGTGAAGGAAGGTGCATCTCTTCCCTCCAATCAGCTCCTAGAACCCTAACTGAGCTCTGCAGTGTGTGACATCAGATTCCTCTGCCTCTGGAAACAGAGAAAAGCTGTGTAAACTCTGCACTTTAAATGTATGTAGAGCAGGGGTATCAAACTGGTGGCCCTCCAGCTGTTGCAAAACTACAAGTCCCATCATGCCTCTACCTTTGGGAGTCATGCTTGTAACTGTAAATCCTGCAATGCCTCATGGGACTTTTGCAACAGCTGGAGGGCCACCAGTTTGACACCTGTGATGTAGAGAATAGAGAAGAGATAGCTGTAGATAAACAGGTACAACTTATGTAGGAGGATTTGTTTCATCTCTGTGTATTACCTGAGGCCACTCACTTTGCTGGGTGTATGTAAGGGTTTATAACCACTATAATTAAAGATTTCTGAGACTTTATGTACTGTAAATTCCTTAATTATTGCAAGTTCTCTCACCCGAAGACAAGGAAATCCTGGAATACAATTCAGGTAGCACTGTACTTTTTAGTGCAGTTGTCAATCAAGATAAATATGCATTTCTGCCACTAGGGGGCACTGCAGGGGAAAGGCTCCAGTTTAGTTTGCTTGTGAGCTCCATCTTGTTTCACCTCCAGTTGGGTGATAGTTGATAAACAGTAGATGATAGTTTCTTTCCTTTGGATCTTACTTGACAGGTAAGAGGGTAAATTTGTTTTAAAAATCAGTTTACTTTTATAACCTGTAATCCAGGGGCGCTCAACCTTTTGAAGAGGGAGGGCCACTTAAGTGATTTGGTAAACGGTCACGTGCCACAATGAACTATGGGGTTTTACTCCCCCCCAACTGCAAATGTAAACTAGCCCTTACTGTCCTCAGCCCCCTATAAGGCAGCTCTCAAACTGATGCAGTGCTGTTTACCCGCACTTTCCTGCAGGTTAGCTGCACTGCTACAGAGCAAACATTGGCTTATGCAGCTCCTGTTCCCTCTGCGGCCACCTACCTCCTGTTGCCAACGCCAGCTCCATGCACTCTGGTTGTCTGGGATGGCAGGCCAGCAACTCGTTGATCGCGATCTGGGCTTGCCGACCCACCATCTCAGAACATAGGGATGCACTTCCCTGGTTTGAGGTTGCAGGCCACATTATTGGATGCTGCGGGCCACAGGTTGAGCATGTTGGAGATACAACAGCATGTACTATATAGTATTGTGTGTTAATGTCACTTGACCAGTAGATGGCACTGTACACTAAGGTTACTAGTTGTGCATATGTGTAAAACTTGTTGGTTCTCTCTCCCTTCCTCTCTTCAAAACCAAGATGTCTGCTGAAATGTGTTCTGTATGTTTGCAACTTAAGCCACACAAGTAAAACAGAGTTCTGCCTCATCACAAGCTACCAGTGTCTTCTCTAACACATAACCAACAGAGTACCCCTGCTTTAAAGGATTCCTATTGATGTTCTCCACCATCACAGCATAATGTTTACTTATAGTCTGGTCAGTAAATTGTTTTCGCTTTTCCTCCTCTCAGGAAAATGGTAAGACCAACATCTAGAGCAGCCTTTCTCTATTCAGCACAGAGGAGCCTTTGAAATACTGTTCCGGTCTCAGGGAACCCCTGCTAAAAATGGCTATATCTACAACTCATAATATATTAGTATGATTAACAGTGGGAGGAATACTCCATATATTTGTGGTTATAGGGAAGAATTGCCACCTTACAGATATCTAAAAATATCAATGGTGTCAGTGGGACATTATCTGAGAGGCAAAATTTGCTCCTTGCTCAAGGACCCCCTAGCAACCTCTGGAGGAACACTAAGGTACCATGGAACCCTAATTTAGAGTTTGGAAACATTTCCAAAGAGCAATTTCTGCTGAAAGCAAAACTGCAATTTGCAAATGTTGAGAGAAAAAAATATTCTTTTCCAAATGCTACAATAACAAAACACATCCTGCCTTGCCAGATGTGCCGTAAAGACATTAACAAATGCTCTATAGATATAAATGATGAGGACCATAATGAAAGTGCAAGTAACATCAGAGTTCTCATTCTACAAACTCTTTCTGCTGCTTCTGGATCTTTCTAAATTTTAAAAAGCTAGTTTAGTTTAGTAAATAACTGAACAAGTTGTACTTTTATGTCAAGCACAATACTTTTATATGCAGTACACTGCATGGCACCTTACCAGTGTAACAAAATGACTTTCAATTTGTAAAACTATTCCACATTTATTTTTTTTCCAATAATTTTCATTTTTTTCTGGAAAAAACAATTTTTTTTCTCATGGCTTCAAACTTCTGGAAATTTTATATCTCTAGTGGGGCCCAGTAGAATTATGAGGAAAAAACCTAATGAACACTAATTTAACTATAGGGAAGCAAAGAGACACACTGGTACTAAACCACAGTCTACTAAGAACCCTATAAAATATTACCAGTTCTAAACTACAGGCCTCTATAATTGCTTCTTGTAATTATAATTTTTTTAAAAAGTTATTTAACCGCCTCCCTCCCGCCATATAAGGTAATATAAATGTAAGGACGGTTCAAGGCCTCCCACTCTAACTGCGCCTGCGTGCCACCGGGGTCGTGCAGCTTGGCCATCGGTGGTGCGCTGTGTCCCTGGGACACAGTGGATCACCGATCAACGGAAAGAGCTGCAGACATCGGCTCTGTCATGTGATCAGCTGTGTCCAATCACAGCTGATCGCATGTAAATAAGGAAATGCCAGTTATCGGCATTCCTCTCCTCACGAGCTGTCATGCTGACAACTGGTGAGGAGAGGAGAGCCGGTAATCGGCATTACTCAGAGGGGACATGTAAACTGATCATCAGGGCACTGATGATCAGTGTGCCCTGATGATCATTGTAGCCCCCTCAGTGCCACCTATTAGTGCCCATCAATGCCACCTGTCAGTGTCACATCAATGCCACATATCAGTGCCTACAAGTGCACATCAATGCCACATATCAGTGCCCATCTGAGCTGCCTTTCAGTGCCACCTATCAGTGCCAGTCAGTGCCGCCTATCAGTGCTGCCAATCAGTTCCGCCTATCAGTGCCGCATATCAGTGTCACCTATCAGTGCCAGTCAGTGTCACCTATCAGTGTGCATCAGTGCCGCCTAACAGTGCCAGTCAGTACCTCCTATCAGGACCAGTCAGTGCCACCTATCTGTGCCATATATGAGTGTTGCCTTTCAGTGCCCATCAGTGATGCCTGTCAATACCCATCAATGCCACCTACCAGTGCCTCCTCATCAGTGCCCATCAGTGCCCATCAGTGCCACCTATCAGTGCCCATCACTGCAGCTTCATTAGTGCACATCAGTGAAGGAGAAAAATCACTTACTTACAAAATTTTATAACAGAAACTAAGAAAAAACTTTTTTTTTTCAAAATTCTCAGTTGTTTTTGGTTTAGCAAAAAATAAAAAACACAGAGCTTATTAAATACCACCAAAAGAAAGCTCTATCTATCTAAAAAAAATGATACAAATTTCACATGGGTACAGTGTTGCATGGCCGTGCAATTGTCATTCAAAGTGTGACAGCGCTGAAAGCTGGAAATTGGCCTGGGCAGGAAGGGGGTAGAAGTGCCCGGTAGGGAAGTGGTTAATGTGTCAAAAATGTTCTATTTATTTTGTATAGATGTAACTGTAGAGCTACCAGTTAGAACCATTAGGATTCTTAGTTTATGGATTGGTTCAGTGTTTAAGTGTCTACATTTTTAAAGCCACTTTGCTTGGTGGGCAAATAGAGATGTGAGAGAGAAAAGGGAAGGGGATTTACAATGATAAAAGCAGGTGAATATATTTGCTAAATTTGACCTTTCCCTATTGGTTATTCAGGCTGTCCATCATGACATTAGACCAATAGGGAGACTCGGGAGATAGGAAGGTGATAGTCTAAGCTTGATTTTTACAGTACCAAACAGGGGCGAACTGACCATTTGGAAACTCGGGCACTGCCCGAGGGCCCGGGGTCAGTAGGGGGCCCCATGAGATGCCCCTGGTACCTTTTTCATAGGCTTTTTTGAGTTTGGGCAAGGACACAGGGGCCCCATGATCCCCTATTGCCCATGGGCCCCATAAGTTGTCAGTCCGCCTCTGGTACCAAAGATATCCTAGATTGTAAGCTCCAAGGATCAGGGCCCTCCTATCCCTCTTGTATTGAACTGTATTGTTGCTGTATTGTCTCCCTTTATATTGTAAAGCGCTGAGCAAACTGTTGGTGCTATATAAATCCTGTATAATAATAATAATAATAGTAAGTAATAATTTGCTTATAATTTCAGCTGCCTACAACATCACTGGATGTACTGATCACTTTTGATTTTTAATTTTCCGGACACTTTTACCCCCTTCCTGACCAGGGCAATTTTCAGCTTTCAGCACTATCATACTTTGAATGACAATTGCGCGGTCATGCAACACTGTACCCAAATGAATTTTTTACCATTTTTTTGAGAAAGATAAAGCTTTATTTTGGTGGTATTTATTCACCACTGGGATTTTTATTTTTTTTGCTATGTAAATGAAAAAGTCCAAAAATTTTGAAAAAAAGTGTTTTTTTTATAAAATTTTGCAAATAAATAATATTTCATCATAAATCTTGGCCAAAATTTATTCTGTTATCTTTTTAGTAAAAAAAAAAATCCAAATTAGGTTATAACCAAAAATTATAATTTTTAAACATATTTTTTTTTACATTTTTATTTTATTTTTTTAGATTATTATTTTTTATTTTTACATACTGTCACCCTAGCAGTACAGTGTCACCATGGTGATTTTTTTTTTTTTTTACACTGATTGCTTTTACACCCATATAGGATGTAAAAGCAATCATTTCTCTTTCTCTCTGTCTGCATTCTTGCACTCATTGAGAAGTACTGAGTGAGCTGTGATTGGTCACAGCTTGTCACATGGTACAAGGCTTGTCAGGAATGGACTGGCCAGCAATAGTGGGACTCAGCTGCCTTATGAGCTGCAGTACCAGGGCTGGCCAGCGGGTGCTCCCAGCAATCAGAGACTCAACCTTGCAGCCAGTCAAACACCTGGAACTAATTATACTGGTGTATTTAAGGGACATTCAGACCTGCAGACTCTGCCTTGGTGTTGTGTTTCTCTTGGGCCCTGTTTCCTGTCCCTGTTCCCTGTTCCCTGTCCCTGTCCCTGTTCCTGTTCCTGTCTGATTCTCTGCTGACCCTGCTCTGATCCCTGGCTTGTCTGACCATTCTCCTCTGCCTGACCCTCTGTACCACGCTGCCCGCTACCTGCTGAACCTGGCCTGTGACCCCGACCATTCTCCGCTTGCTCCCCCTGTACCTACCTGCCCGACTGATATTGACCCGGCCTGCCTGACGACGCTTGCATTGTATGTACTGTCATCTGTGGGTGGTTTGGTTTGGTTTGTTTGCACTGTGTTATGTTTTAGTATTGCACTGCGTTTATGTTTGTATTGTTAGTGTTAATAAATTACATTGTTTATAACATATCTGAAGCCTGCGTTTCCCTGCGTCAGTCACACACCTCTGGTCATACCCGGGAGCCCTGACATTACACCAAGGCCAATCCTGACCAGAAGTGGCTGCACAGGGAAGCCATCTTGGTTTGTTGATGGGAAGGATGGATCTGGATGAGGTTGCGTATTTATATCTGCTAGTGTTTGATGACAGGGAGTATGCTTATCAGACTCTGAAGGAGTATCCCCGGGATGAACTGCTAGAATGTATCCGGCTCGCTCATGTTCTAGTAGATCAGGGCACAGAGTTCTCTGAGGTGCAGCCATTGATTCAGGTTTTTGCTGAGTTGGTTTCATCTGGTTCCCCCGAATGCAGGGATGAATTTTTGCCACCATTTAGTGCTGACCAGGTAGAGTCCCTGGTGTGGTTATTAGAGGATGATGTGGGTTACTTTCTGGAGCGTTATTCCACATGTTCACCACAGGTACTAAGAGATTGTATAAACGCAGTGCAGTCATTGACCAGACAGGCTTTGTGTAAGCTCAGTTTTGTTCAACCCCTACTGCAGACATGGACAGACTTGTTGCACCCAGCCTCAGTCAGCTTACAAAGACCCAGTCCTGCTTCTAATCTATTTCCTCAAAGCTCTATTCCTGCATTCCCAACAGCTCCTCCAGTTACAGCCCAGTATACTTGGCTATCTACCGCATGTCGGTCCCCTGTTCCCACTCGCTGCACCTATCCTGCCTTTAACCCTGTAAAAAAGCCCTCTGTAGCAACTGCTCCCTCCTCTGTCCCATCCTCCAGCTCTTCTCTGTCTCCAGCTGCTCCATTCGTTTGCAGACCTGCGTTTACTTGCAGTGCTCCAGTAGTTAAAACCAGAAAAAAGCGAAAATTCTTTCCAACCAATACCATCCTGCCAGTATCCAAACCGGTGAACCTGCCTTCCGTGGTTCAGCCTGAAGCCTCTACTCAGCCTGAAGCCTCTACTCAGCCTGATGCCTGTACTCAGCCTGATGCCTCTCTTCAGCCTGATGCCTCTCTTCAGCCTGAAGCCTCTACTCAGCCTGAAGCCTCTACCCAGCCTGAAGCCTCTACCCAGCCTGAAGCCTCTACTCAGCCTGAAGCCTCTACTCAGCCTGATGCCTCTCTTCAGCCTGATGCCTCTCTTCAGCCTGATGCCTCTCTTCAGCCTGAAGCCTCTACTCAGCCTGAAGCCTCTACTCAGCCTGATGCCTCTACTCAGCCTGATGCCTCTACTCAGCCTGATGCCTTTACTCAGCCTGAAGCCTCTACTCAGCCTGAAGCCTCTACTCAGCCTGAAGCCTCTACTCAGCCTGAAGCCTCTACTCAGCCTGATGCCTCTACTCAGCCTGATGCCTCTACTCAGCCTGATGCCTTTACTCAGCCGGATGCCTGCATTCAGCCTGATGCCTCTACCCAGCATGATGAACTGATCCAGCCTGACGATCCTATTAGGCCTGGTGACCCGATGCCCGCTGTCGAGCCAGACAATCCGGTACCTGATGACCCGGTGCCCGCTGTCATGCCAGTTGACTCAGAGCCCGCTGTCGTGCCTGGTGACTCGGTGCCCACTGCCTTGCCAGATGACGCGGTGCCCGCTGGCGAGCTAAATGACCTGATGCCTGGTGACCCAGTGCCCGCTGTCATACCTGGTGACCTGATGCCCGCTGTCGAGCCAGACGATCCAATGTCAGGTGACCCGGTGCCCACTGCCTTGCCAGATGACGCGGTGCCCGCTGGCAAGCCAAATGACCTGATGCCTGGTGACCCAGTGCCCGCTGTCATACCTGGTGACCTGATGCCCGCTGTCGAGCCAGACGATCCAATGCCTGGTGACCCGGTGCCCACTGCCTTGCCAGATGACGCGGTGCCCGCTGGCAAGCCAAATGACCTGATGCCTGGTGACCCAGTGCCCGTTGTCATACCTGGTGACCCGATGCCCGCTGTCGAGCCAGACAATCCGGTACCTGATGACCCGGTGCCCACTGTCGTGCCTGTTGACTCGGAGCCCACTGCCTTGCCAGATGACGCGGTGCCCGCTGTCGGGCCAAATGACCTGATGCCTGGTGACCCGATGCCCGCTGTCATACCTGGTGACCCGATACCCGCTGTCGAGCCAGACAATCCGGTACCTGATGACCCGGTGCCCACTGTCGTGCCTGTTGACTCGGAGCCCACTGCCTTGCCAGATGATGCGGTGCCCGCTGTCGAGCCAAATGACCTGATGCCTGGTGACCCGATGCCCGCTGTCCAGCCAGACGATTCAATGTCTGCCCCAGTGCCCGCGGTCATGCCAGTTGACTCGGAGCCCACTGCCTTGCCAGATGACGCGGTGCTCGCTGTCGAGCCAAATGACTTGATGCCTGGTGACCCGATGCCCGCTGTCTAGTCAGACGATCCAATGTCTGACCCAGTGCCCGCGGTCATACCAGTTGACTCGGAGCCCACTGCCTTGCCAGATGACGCGGTGCCCGCTGTCGAGCCAAATGACCTGATGCCTGGTGACCCGATGCCCGCTGTCCAGCCAGACGATCCAATGTCTGACCCAGTGCCAGCGGTCATGCCAGTTGACTCGGAGCCCACTGTCGTGCCTGGTGACTCGGTGCCCGCCGCTTCGCCTGGGGGCCCGAGACCTGTCGCTCCGCCTGGGGGTCTGGCGCCCGCCGCTCCGCCTGGGGGTCTGGCGCCCGCCGCCCCGCCTGGGGGCCTGAGACCTGTCGCTCCGCCTGGGGGTCTGGCGCCCGCCGCTCCGCCTGAGGGCCCGAGACCTGTCGCTCCACCTGGGGGTCCGGCGCCCGCCGCTCCGCCTGAGGGCCCGAGACCTGTCGCTCCACCTGGGGGTCCGGCGCCCGCCGCTCCGCCTGAGGGCCCGAGACCTGTCGCTCCACCTGGGGGTCCGGCGCCCGCCGCTCCGCCTGAGGGCCCGAGACCTGTCGCTCCACCTGGGGGTCCGGCGCCCACGGCTCCGCCTGAGGGCCCGAGACCTGTCGCTCCATCTGGGGGTCCGGCGCCCGCCGCTCCGCCTGAGGGCCCGAGACCCGTCGCTCCACCTGGGGGTCCGGCGCCCGCCGCTCCGCCTGAGGGCCCGAGACCCGTCGCTCCATCTGGGGGTCCGGCGCCCGTCGCCCCGCCTGGGGGCCCGATGCCTGTCACCCCGCCTGGGGGCCCGACGCCTGTCGCCCCTCCTGGGGGCCCGGCACCCGCCGCCCTGCCCGGGGGCCCGGTGCCTGCTGCTCCGCCCGGGGCCCGGTGCCTGCTGCTCCGCCCGGGGGCCCGGTGCCTGCTGCTCCGCCTGGTGGCCCGCTGCCTGCTGTTCCGCCTGGGGGCCCGGTGCCTGCTGCTCCGCCTGGGGGCCCGGTGCCTGCTGCTCCGCCTGGTGGCCCGCTGCCTGCTGCTTCGCCTGGTAATCCGATGTGCCTCTGCCCAGAGTCCGGCCCGATGTGCCTCTGCCCGGAGTCCGGCCCGATGTGCCTCTGCCCGGAGTCCTGCCCGATGTGCCTCTGCCCGGAGTCCTGCCCGATGTGCCTCTGCCCGGAGTCCAGCCCGATGTGCCTCTGCCCGGAGTCCAGCACGGTGTGCCTCTGCCCGGTGTGCCTCTGCCCGATGTGCCTCTGCCCAGTGTGCCTCTGCCCGATGTGCCTCTGCCCAGAGTCCAGCCCGATGTGCCTCTGCCCGGAGTCCAGCCCGATGTGCCTCTGCCCGGAGTCCAGCCCGATGTGCTTCTGCCCGGAGTCCTGCCCGATGTGCCTCTGCCCGGAGTCCTGCCCGATGTGCCTCTGCCCGGAGTCCTGCCCGATGTGCCTCTGCCCGGAGTCCTGCCCGGTGTGCCTCTGCCCGGTGTGCCTCTGCCCGATGTGCCTCTGCCCGGAGTCCAGCCCGATGTGCCTCTGCCCGGAGTCCAGCCCGATGTGCCTCTGCCCGGAGTCCAGCCCGATGTGCCTCTGCCCGGAGTCCAGCCCGATGTGCCTCTGCCCGGAGTCCTGCCCGATGTGCCTCTGCCCGGTGTGCCGCTGCCCGGAGTCCTGCCCGGTGTGCCAGTCTTTGATATCCTGCCAGTTACCAGACCCGGGCGGTGGAACATTTTGCCCAGCTAGGACTGTTTGGAGCGTCCTGAGGCCGCTCCTTGAGGGGGGAGTACTGTCAGGAATGGACTGGCCAGCAATAGTGGGACTCTGCTGCCTTATGAGCTGCAGTACCAGGGCTGGCCAGCGGGTGCTCCCAGCAATCAGAGACTCAACCTTGCAGCCAGTCAAACACCTGGAACTAATTATACTGGTGTATTTAAGGGACATTCAGACCTGCAGACTCTGCCTTGGTGTTGTGTTTCTCTTGGGCCCTGTTTCCTGTTCCTGTTCCCTGTTCCTGTTCCTGTTCCTGTCTTATTCTCTGCTGTCCCTGCTCTGATCCCTGGCTTGTCTGATCATTCTCCTCTGCCTGACCCTCTGTACCACGCTGCCCGCTACCTGCTGAACCTGGCCTGTGACCCCGACCATTCTCCGCTTGCTCCCCGTGTACCTACCTGCCCGACTGATATTGACCCGGCCTGCCTGACGACGCTTGCATTGTATGTACTGTTATCTGTGGGTGGTTGGTTGGTTTGTTTGCACTGTGTTATGTTTTAGTATTGCACTGCGTTTATGTTTGTATGGTTAGTGTTAATAAATTACATTGTTTATAACATATCTGAAGTCTGCGTTTCCCTGCGTCAGTCACACACCTCTGGTCATACCCGGGAGCCCTGACAAGGCTGTTGTGAATAGCCCTGTACCATGTGACCTCTGTGATCATTCACAGATTTCACACGTAGTAATGCAATGATGTCACAAGTGACATCTTGCTTACTACTTTGCATGTGATCACTGATTGGCCAAATCAGTGATCACATGATCGGGACCTCGTACAGAGGTCCCGTCCGATGATCGGTGTTTCACTGTGTCCGGAGGACACAGCGGGCACCAGATCGCGGGGCTGCGCGCTCCCAGGGAGCGCGCACAAGCAGGGTGCGGGGAGTCCATTTATAAACAGCCACCCGACCCTGCACTGCCACTGTCCGGCCGTTTATATGCAACAGCCGGTCGGGAAGTGGTTAATAAAGGTAACAGCTCTTCTGCCCCTGCCTTAGCTTCTAACATGTTGACAGCATCAGAGGAACAAAAGTAAATGTTTAGCACCTCTTTATTTGAACAAGCTTATAACTACAGTTTACAAAGAATTAAAATTCAGGATTAACCACCCCACCTAGATTCTTCCTTGCCCAATACATATTTAAACCCCCATGAAGGGGAAGCAACCCATTGGTTATCAAAACCTTAATGCAGTCTTACTGTGATAAATTCCGAAAAATTTATATTTGGACAATTCACTATGGCTTGGCGATCTCTTTACGCCAAACAAACCATCTTGGACATAACACCCTTACCCTTTAGCTCTGTGTTTTTTTTCTGTCCTCTTCCATGGTAGAACGTAAGTAAAACACCTAAATTTGTCCACAATACAGGATCATGCTAGTCTCCGGGGTAGGGTGCAGTGGTCCCCGGATATTGGAGAGTTTGCTGGAGATGTCTAGGATGCTGCCCTGGAATCTGTTCCGGTGATTTATCTTTCTCCCTCTCATAAATTATCTCAATTGTTTATTCTCCATCGGGCGTATAAGACCCCTGTGCAACTGTACCGGTGGGGCAGGTGTGATTCACCTGATTGCCTGAGGTGTAGGGTCCAACAGGGCGATTTCATTCACATGCTCTGGCGCTGGCCAAATTACATAGATATTGGAGTGAGGTTCTCCAGTTTATTTCTCTAGTATCGCAATATACTGTTCCCCGGGATCCCTTGCAATGTCTGCTGGGGGCACTGGACCAACAAAGAGTGTATATTATGGTATCTAGACTTTTATATCTGGCTAGGAAGTTAATAGCAAGGTACTGGTTATTGTTGGCTCCACCGACTAGTAAGCAATGGATAGATTATGTTAATTCATTACTCCTGCGGGAAAAACTCACATACCAACATTATTATTATTATACAGGATTTTTATAGCGCCAACAGTTTGCTCAGCGCTTTACAATATAATGGGAGACAATACAGCAACAATACAGTTCAATACAAGAGGGTTAGGAGGGCCAGGGGTGGACTGACCATTTGGAAACTCGGGCACTGCCCGAGGGCCCAGGTCAGTAGGGGGCCCCATGAGATACCTTTTTCATAGGCTTTTTTGAGTTTGGGCAAGGACACAGGGGCCCCATGATCCCTTATTGCCCAGGGGCCCCATGAGTTGTCAGTCTGCCCCTGAGGAGGGCCCTCACAATGCTTATCGTAAGTTCCAGCAGGTATTGTAGGGTTGGCTGGATCCACCCGGACTTGCCCATCCTTAATTAATAGCCAATCGACTTTTGCAGGTGTGGCATTTTATAGCAGGTGTGTAGCTCCACCTCCCCCCTTAGGAGAGATCATGCGCATCTCCCATTTTCTCTGATGAGATATCTCGGGTGAACCCAATGTTAATGTTGTTGTTGTTTTTTTATTGTCGGTATGTTTTTGGCTTTGTTCCTTTCCCCCATTTATGCTTACATCTGGACGGGGAGGAATAAAAGGTAAAAGGAAAAAGTAAGGTATTGTCAAGAAGGCCTTGGAGCCTTGTGTTCTCTGTTCTGATTGATTACTAGCTCTGTTATTCTGTCTATTATGGGATCTGCGTATCCACATTGTTCTAGTTATGTTTAATCCTGATGATGCAGGAATATCATTGTAGATTCTGTAAGTACTGTTCCATTTTTTTTCATTGTCTTTGCAATAAAAGTTGTTTGGATTAAAAAAAAAACAAACACATAAATAACACTTTATTATAACATATTTAACAAATTTATTTTACAGTAATATAGTGTTAATTCATCTTTATAAATTATACAATACCAAGGAATAAATCCTTTTGGACTTGGACCTCTGCCGTTTTCAAAAGTGCTTTACAGTTCTTCCATACTTGAAGATATAAGAAAGGGTGCATCATGGATGGTTCCTGCTGCCATATTCATTGTCCATTCTGTAGTGTCTTGTCCATAGGCTGATATATTTTAATAATGATATTTCCACGTCTCCAAGTAATTTTGTACAGTTTATGCAACATACAAATTAATATTAGTGTCTCTTGGTGTACTTGGCCAATAAATATTTTAGATGTAGCAGACGTGTCTTTTTGTAATTTGGTCTTTTGAACTCAATGGGAAGTCTTCAGCTTATGTGAAGTATAAGGTTCCAGTTTTTCTGCAGATAAATAAATACATAAATAAATAAATACATAAATTAATAAAACTGTTCAATAAATAAGATTTTTTAAAACAATTGGGACTTGGATTTGGCAGAAGAAATGCTAGATTTTAGTTACTTACTGTAAAGAGAACTCCGGTCAGGAGAAAAACTAGAAATGCCTAGAAAAAACATGTTTAATGTTATTCTATATGTATGTGATTTTTTTTTTTTTTGTGAAAAGCTTAATTGCAGCTTCTTTTCTAATAGCTAGAAACTCAGTTCACAAAGCTTTAATGCCTGCCCAAGGCACTTCATTTTCAGCCATGGCTAGACATGAAATTTCCGTTTAATGCTGTCTGGGTTGGGGAGAGTTTCTCACTTCTTGTCCTGTCTACATCCAAATAGACTGAAGGTAGGCAGAATTTTCCCAACTTTTAAAAACTATCAAACATTTTTTTTAAAATGACATATGGTTTGAGGTATTTTTTTTAGGCGAACCTATGACAAAGACCTATTTAACCTATTCAAAGAGCATTACAGGCCTTCTAAAAAGAGAGCACAGCAGAAACTGTTTTTTTTTTATGCCATCCAGGGGCGGACTGACAACTCATGGGGCCCCCCGGGCAATAGGGGATCATGGGGCCCCTGTGTCCTTGCCCAAACTCAAAAAAGCCTATGAAAAAGGTACCAAAAGCATCTCATGGGGCCCCCTACTGACCCCGGGCCCTTGGGCAGTGCCTGAGTTTACAAATGGTCAGTCTGCCCCTGATGCCATCTTTCTCTGAATGAAACTAAATAAGGATCCTGAAGAGAACAAGAAGAGACGGGAAAGATGTACTGTTCTGACTCATTTTGTTTTACAGGTGGATTTTGGATTTGATCTGTGCAAAAAAAGGGCTTTTTTTTCTATGAAAGAAGCCAAATATAGCCTAAACAATGGGAAAATGAACCTACTGTAAAGCGCTACTTGCTAGTTGAAAACGTAAATCACTTGCTGGATAAAATACAAAATGTGCATTATTTAAAGTGGAACTAAAGTTAATTATTAAAATCACAAACTTGTCCAAAGACATACTGGTAGGTTGGCTCCTATCTAAATTGGCACTAGTATGTGTATCTATGAATGTGAGTTAGGGACCTGAGATTGTACACCCCTTGAGGGTTAGGGACTGATCTGAATGTACAATATATATGTAAAGTGCTGCGTTAATGTACCTGTAATAAAATAAATAATGTCATACTTACAGTGAAGGAAATAAGTATTTGTTCCCCTGCTGATTTTGAAAGTTTGGGGGTGTTTTTCTTCTAAGGGGACAGGACAACTGCACCGCATCAAAGGTACGATGGACGGGGCAATATACCATCAAATCTTGGGTGAGAACCTTCTTCCCTCAGCCAGGGCATTGAAAATGGGTCATGGATGGGTGTTCCAGCATGACAATGACCCAAAACACACGGCCAAGGAAATAAAGGAGTGGCTCAAGAAGAAGCACATTAAGGTCCTGGAGTGGCCTAGCCAGTCTCCAGACCTTAATCCAATTGAAAATCTGTGGAAGGAGCTGAAAGTTCATGTTGCCAAACATCAGCCACCAAACCTTAATGAATTGGAGAGGATCTGCCAAGAGGAGTGGGCCAAAATCCCTCCTGAGATGTGTGCAAACCTGGGGGCCAACTACAGGAAACGTCTGACCTCTGTGATTGCCAACAAGGGATTTGCCCCCAAGTACTAAGTCATGTTTTGTCAAGGGGATTAAATACTTATTTCCCTCATGAACATGCAAATCAGTGCATTATTTGTTAGACATGCATTTCTTTTGAATTTTTTGTTGCTATTCTGTCTCTCAGTGTTACAATACACCTACCATTCGATTTTTAGACTGATCATTTCTTTGTGAGTGGGCAAACATTCAAATCAGCAGGGGATCAAATATTTATTTCCTTCATTGTATCTGCTCTGTGTAATGGTTTTGCACAGAGCACCCCCAAACCTCCTCTTGTTGGGTCCTCCCGCTGGCGCTCTCTAGCTTCTATTCCCCGCTGAGTGCCCCCATAGCAAGCTGCTTACTATGGGCTCACTCGTGCTTGCTCACTCCCAAGTCCCGCTCTGTGTGTCTATAGTCACACAGAGCATGACTCAGCCCCACCCCGCCCCCACTCCCTCTTCATTGGCTGTAGCTGACAGTACCAGGAGCCAATGGATTCTGCTGCTGTCTCTGAGCCAAACGAGGAAGGAGTGGGAGCTTCTTCTTTCATGTACAACACTCAGGTAAATATAAGGTGGGGGGCTGCACACTGAAGGCTTTTAAACATCATACACAGAAGAAGGTAAAAAAGAACCTTCAGCATTTAGAACAACTTATTATTGAGCGTAATAACTGAAATAAAATATATACAGAAGATTATTATTATTATCCCCTCCCTCCTAGATTGTAAGCTCGAAAGAGCAGGGCCCTCGATCCCCTCATGTTTTGCATTGTATTGGTATTGTTCTGTCACATGTTCTGTCCCCCTTTGTAATGTACAGCGCTGAGCGAACTATTGGCGCTTTATAAATACTGTATAATAATAATAATATTATTAGTTCATGGGTAAATTTCCCCTATCAGTATTATATTGCGGTCCTTGTCCTTGTTTCAGATTTTCTCAGCAACTGATGGGAAATCTCTCTTAACGGAGCCCCGGATAAATTAAAAACATAAGAGGGGTACTAATCCTTTCCTAATCTATCTAAAAAAAAAATGTTGGCTCAACCTATACTTTAAGTATCACCTGACCTAACAGCAACCACCCACCTTACCCCAAGCCCATCCCTATCCCAAGGTCATTTGGGCACCACTATTTGATAACTGTGAATTGCATAAAACAAAATAAACTTTTTGGAAAATTGAGTGTCTGACTGGATCCGAGCCTCTCCTGTTTACATAAAACTATTGATTCAAGTCAAGAATTTAAAATAAGTGGTTCTCAGTTTAAAAATATCTGGAGTGAAACACTCTTGTGAACTTCCCCTTGTTCTTTCACCACTAATTAAGGCTCTGAGATCAACAGCAATTAAAATTAAAGGTTTGCCAAGACATGTTATTTAGGCATCGACCGAGGTTTCTTCTGTATTTTTTTGTGGTCTTTTCACCCTTTCATTATGTTGCTTAGACTGTTCTTGACAAATCACGATGAATATTTATTTTTTGCGGGGGGGTATACTGCTTCTTACCTTCACCTTGATCTCTTTATCGTCATAGAAAATTGAGATCAGAAAAGAGCAGCATGCCTAGTAGGGGTGCGAGTGGAGACAGAGCAATAGAGATGGCACCTGGAAAAAGAAATAGGGACATTCTAAGGGATGCGTATTACAGAAAATTTCCAATTTTAGCACAGATAGTCTCATCCAATAAAGAGTATTAAAAAAACAGCCTGGCATTGAAAACACACATTTCGGTGACAATGAAACCCAAGAAAGGACGAGATGGACCCCAGTGGTTACCATCCTATCTCACTACTACAGTTGTGTTCAAAATAATAGCAGTGTGTTGAAAAAAGTGAATAAAGCTCAGAATCCTTCTAATAGCTTTTATTTCCATCCACACAAATGCATTGGGAACACATTCTATTCCAAATCAAAACATGAAGAAAAATATATCAAATTTGTGTTGTTCCTCTAAAAAAATTGAAGAAAAGTGAACATTAGACTGTTCAAAAAAATAGCAGTGTTTGAATTCTTCTTTACAAACTCAAACATTCACTATATAAACTGAAAAATGTTTGAAGATTTTGCTTTCCTTTGAATCACTTAATGAATATTTGGTTGTAGTCACACTGTTTCTGAGAACTGCTGTACATCTGTGTTGCATGGAGTCAACCAACTTCTGGCCCCTGTGATCAGGTATTCCAGCCCAGGATGATTGGACGACATTCCACAGTTCTTCTCTATTTCTTGGTTTTGCCTCAGAAACTGCATTTTTGATGTCACCCCACAAGTTTTCTATTGGATTAAGATCCGGGGATTGGGTTGGCCACTCCATAACGTCAATCTTGTTGGTCTGGAACCAAGATGTTGCACGTTTACTGGTGTGTTTGGGGTCGTTGTCTTGTTGGAACACCCATTTCAAGGGCATTTCCTCTTCAGCATAAGGCAGCATGACCTGTTCAAGTATTCTGATGTATTCAAACTGATCCATGATCCCTGGTATGCGATAAATAGGCCCAACACCGTAGTATGAGAAACATCCCCATATCATGATGCTTGCACCACCATGCTTCACTGTCTTCACAGTGTACTGTGGCTTGAATTCAGTGTTTGGGGGTCGTCTGACAAACTGTCTCCGGCCACTAGACCCAAAAAGAACAATCTTACTTTCATCAGTCCACAAAATGTTGCGCCATTTCTCTTTAGGCCAGTCAATGTGCTCTTTGGCAAATTGTAACCTCTTCAGCACGTCTTTTTTTCAACAGTGGGACTTTGCGGGGGCTTCTTGCAGATAGCTTGGCTTCACATAGGCGTCTTCTAATTGTAACAGTCCTCACAGGGAACTTTACACCTTCTTTCATCTTCCTGGAGCTGATTGTTGGCTGAGTCCGCACCATTTTGGCTATTCTTCTATCCATTCGAATGGTAGTTTTTCGCATTCTTCCACATCTTTCAGGTTTTGGTTGTCATTTTAAAGCATTTGCGATCATTTTAGCTGAGCAGCCTATCATTTTCTGCACTTCTTTATATGTTTTCCCCTCTCCAATCAACTTTTTAATCAAGGTACGCTGTTCTTTAGAACAGCGTTTTTCAACCACTGTGCCGCGGCACACTAGTGTGCCGTGAGATATTGTCTGGTGTGCCGTGGGAAAAATTGCAATTTCATCCGTAACATAGACCTTTTAATCCGGCCCGCGGAGCGTGATACTGTCAGGATGATCTGTCCCCCTCGACGTATCTGCGCATGTGCCGGAGATCGCCGATCGGCTGCTAATGCCTGAAACTGGCACATGCGCAGATACGTCGAGGGGGACAGATCCTCATAGGAGACAGATTTTCATGCTACACCGGAATGGCGCGGGAAGACGGCGAGAGGAACGCGCGGAGCAAAGGTAAGTGAATTGACACAGGGGGGGCTTGGGGACTTAATATGGGGGATGAATTAATATGGGGGATGAATTACTATATGGGGGATGAATTACTATGGGGGATGAATTACTATATGGGGGATGAATTACTATATGGGGGATGAATTACTATGGGGGATGAATTACTATGGGGGATGAATTACTATGGGGGATGAATTACTATATGGGGGATGAATTACTATGGGGGATGAATTACTATATGGGGGATTAATTACTATATGGGGGATGAATTACTATATGGGGGATGAATTACTATATGGGGGATGAATTACTATAGAGGGGATGAATTACTATATGGGGGGTGAATTACTATGGGGGATGAATTACTATATGGGGGATGAATTACTATATGGGGGATGAATTACTATGGGGGATTAATTACTATATGGGGGATGAATTACTATGGGGGATGAATTACTATATGGGGGATGAATTACTATGGGGGATGAATTACTATATGGGGGATTAATTACTATGGGGGATGAATTACTATATGGGGGATGAATTACTATGGGGGATGAATTACTATGGGGGGATGAATTACTATATGGGGGATTAATTACTATGGGGGATGAATTACTATGGGGGATGAATTACTATGGGGGATGAATTACTATATGGGGGATGAATTACTATGGGGGATGAATTACTATGGGGGATTAATTACTATATGGGGGATGAATTACTATGGGGGATGAATTACTATATGGGGGATGAATTACTATATGGGGGATGAATTACTATATGGGGGATGAATTACTATAGAGGGGATGAATTACTATATGGGGGGTGAATTACTATGGGGGATGAATTACTATGGGGGATGAATTACTATATGGGGGATGAATTACTATGGGGGATTAATTACTATATGGGGGATGAATTACTATGGGGGATGAATTACTATATGGGGGATGAATTACTATGGGGGATGAATTACTATATGGGGGATGAATTACTATGGGGGATGAATTACTATGGGGGATGAATTACTATATGGGGGATGAATTACTATGGGGGATGAATTACTATGGGGGGATGAATTACTATATGGGGGATTAATTACTATGGGGGATGAATTACTATGGGGGATGAATTACTATGGGGGATGAATTACTATATGGGGGATGAATTACTATGGGGGATTAATTACTATATGGGGGATGAATTACTATGGGGGATGAATTACTATATGGGGGATGAATTACTATGGGGGATGAATTACTATATGGGGGATTAATTACTATGGGGGATGAATTACTATGGGGGATGAATTACTATGGGGGGATGAATTACTATGGGGGGATGAATTACTATATGGGGGATTAATTACTATGGGGGATGAATTACTATGGGGGATGAATTACTATATGGGGGATGAATTACTATGGGGGATGAATTACTATATGGGGGATGAATTACTATGGGGGATGAATTACTATGGGGGATGAATTACTATATGGGGGATGAATTACTATGGGGGATGAATTACTATGGGGGATGAATTACTATATGGGGGATGAATTACTATGGGGGATGAATTACTATATGGGGGATTAATTACTATGCTTACTATGGGGGAATATTACTATACTTACTATGAATGACACATATACATCATTCATCTACTCTTGGTCCGGCCCCCGGGTCCAATTATAAAATATTTTATTATTTCATAATAAAGTAATTATAAAATAATTTCTTTGTGTTTGATTCCTATTCAAGAGAATTACTTTATATATAGTCAATATAGGCACAGAGGTAAATTTTTTTAACATTTTCTAATGGTGGTGTGCCTCGTGATTTTTTTCATGAAAAAAGTGTGCCTTTACAAAAAAGGTTGAAAAACACTGCTTTAGAACAATGTCTGGAACGACCCATTTTCCTCAGAATTTCAGAGAGAAATGCACTGTAACCAGCAAGTACAACATTTGCTGCCTTCCTTCCTTAAATAAGGGCAATAATTGCCACCTGTTTTTCAAAGAATAAATGACCTCACTAATAGAACTCCACACTGCTATTATTTTGAACACGCCCCTTTCAATTAGTGATTCAATGACACAGAATCAGCAGCATGCATGTCATGACTGTTGGGTCTGTTGGATTTCTATTACTCTACTACACCTGCTAGTAAATTATTTGCCATGTAGAAATATTATTTCTACCAAAAACAGTGATTGATCAGGTTAGTGATGTCTGACTGCTATTATTTTGAACACAACTGTATATGGTAACATTAGAATTTACTCCAAAATGATTGATAATAAACTACAGACCATCCTTCCTTCATTTATCCACACAGGTCAAGTGGACTTCTTACTCCATAGAGAAGCCTGCAATAATACCATGAAGACCATCCATCTACTGTCATACAACAAGAAGAAAAAAAAAATCACTCTCTGCTTTTGATCTGTTGACACGGAAAAGGCTTTTGACAGAGCGGATTGGGACTTTCTGAAGATGACCTTGGTAAAATTGACAAGACAGACTCCCCTTTAACCGGGACCACAGTTGGCTGGCTGCAGGCTATCTCCTCTTTTAATCTTTAAATGACCCCTGGTCAGCCTTCTCCTATTATAGACAACCTGCAGTTTCTATCTGGTCTCCATTTGCCAGGTTTGCAAATTAGGAAAAGAATGTTTTGGCCTCAATTACAACACATTCTTCCCCCACAGGTATTTATTTATGGAACTCTCCTCTCGATGTCAAAGTAAAGGTAGCCTATGGTTCCTCCACCTACAACTACATAAGGTTTCTCTTACACCACATCTGAATCTTCACCGTCCTCTGATATCTATGAACAACTATGTACACAGGATACCCCTCCACAACACACAATATCCCTTTTCCATCAACTTGTGCACCATTGTAGGTCTATATCTACACTTTCTTGGCTAGTGTAGAACAGATGTCCCCAATTCTAAGAGCTGGAATACTAGGCCATAGCCTCTTACTTATAAAATGAAGAAGACAACACAACGGCTGGAGTTCAACTTAAATTAACATAAAGAATAAACATTCCTTAAAACAGAAACAGGTTACCTCTAAGCCTGTTGGTCTTTGAAGGCCCAAAAACTAGTTTCCATTATACTCTGTGGAACATTTACTGTAACAGGCCTCCAGCCGCAACACACCAGCTCGGAGACAACCCACTATCCTCAGTGCAACAATCTCCATGTTCCAGTTAAACCATCATTAATCGGAATACACCAGAGGGACACATTCCACTGATGTCTCCCGAACCATTTTCTTAGCCTAAATATTTACCGCTTGCAAAGACCAACAGCCGCCCAGCTGCCCTGACATCCACCAACCCACAAGTCCAAACCATGGAAAACAAAAACAGGGAGGATGTTTACGTCCGTCGAGCTCTAATAGATGCCAGAGTTAGACCACCCCTCCTTAAGCCACCCAAGACCTCACCCAGCCACATGCAGTCCCCCAATCCGGTAAGCTTCCTTCTTAAATAAAACCACCTCCATTAACCCTTAACCGCTTGTCTCCCCTCTTCATCCAGTCATGTCTGCCCTCCACTATTTTTAATTTTTTTTTCTTTGCCTCGAGCCATACTTTCCAAACACAGTGGGAAACAGATTGTAATACCCCCTTTTCATATAAAGATTGGAGTAAAATATTCGCTCTCAATCATTCCATCTCTACTTCCCCCAAAGCACAAATCTCTACCTCCCCCAAAGCATAAGAGAACAACTCTACAGTTGCAAGAAAAAGTATGTGAACCCCTTGGGATTACGTGGAGTTTTGCATGAATTGGGCATAAAATGTGCTCTGAACGTCATCTAAGTCACAACAATAGAAGAACACAGTCTGCTGAACATAATACTACACAAACATTAGATGTTGCCATGGTTTAATTGCACATAACATGTAAACATTCACAGTGCAGGGAGGAAAAGGTATGTGAGGCCCTAGCTTAATGACTTCTCCCAGAGCTAATTGAAGCCAGGAGTGAGCCAACCTTGACTCCAATCAGTGTGATGATATTGGATGTGTTGCTGACAGCTGTCCTGCCCTTACAAAACACACACCTGATTTGGGTTTACTGGTTTCAAGAAGCACTGTCTGATGTGAACCATGCCTCGCAGAAAAGAGCTCTCAGAAGACCTACGATCAAGAATTGTTGACTTGCATGAAGCTGCAAAGGGTTACAAAAGTATCTCCAAAAGCCTTGATGTTCATGTGTCCACGGTAAAACAGACTGTCTACAAATGGAGAAAGTTTAGCACTGTTGCTACTCTCCCTAGGCGTGGTCATCCTGTAAAAATGACTGCACATTGCAGAATGCTGCATGAGGTAAAGAAGAATCCCAGAGTGTCAGCTAAAGACCTACAGAAACCTCTGGCACATGCTAACATTTTTGTTGACACATCTACAATAAGGAAAACATTAAACAAGAATGGAGTACATGGGAGGACACCACGGAGGAAGCCATTGCTGTCCAAAAAGAATATTGCAGCAAGTTTGAAGTTTGCAAAAGAGCACCTGGATGTTCCACAGCACTACTGGCAAAATATTCTGTGGACAGATGAAACCAAGATTGAGTTGTTTGGGAAGAACACACAACACTATGTGTGGAGAAAAAAAGGCACAGCACACCAACATCAAAACCTCATCCCCACTGTAAAACATGGTGGAGAGAGCATCATGGTTTGGGGCTGCTTTGCTGCCTCAGGGCCTGGAGGGATTGTTGTCATTGATGGGAAAATGAATTCCAGAGTTTATCAAGACATTTTGCAGGAAAACGTACGACCATCTGTCCGCCAACTGAAGCTCCGCAGAGGATGGGTGATGCAACAGGACAATGACCCAAAGAATACAAGTAATTCAACAAAACAATGGCTGCAACAGCACAGAATACGCCTTCTGGAGTGGCCCAGTCAGAGTCCTGACCTCAACCCGATTGAAATGCTGTGGCATGACCTTAAGAGAGCGATTCACACCAGACATCCCAAGAATATTGCTACACTGAAACAGTTTTGTGAAGAGGAGTGGTCCAAAATGACTCCAGATCGTTGTGCAGGTCTGATCTGCAACTACAGGAAATGTTTGGTTGAGGTTATTGCTGCCAAAGGAGGGTCAACCAGTTATTAAGTCCAATGGTTCACATACTTTTTCCTCCCTGCACTGTGAATGTTTACATGTTATGTGCAATTAAACCATGGCAACATCTAATGTTGTGTAGTATTATGTTCTTCTATTGTTGTGACTTAGATGACGTTCAGAGCACACTTTATGCCCCATTCATGCAAAACTCCACGTAATCCCAAGGGGTTCACATACTTTTTCTTGCAACTGTAAAATTTTTATATGTTGGCATCACACTCCTTCAAAATTAGATAGAATCTACCCTACCATATTCGACACTTGCTGGAGATGTTCACAACATAGAGGCACAGCTCTTCATATTTGGTGTAATTGCCCTCAAATCATAACCCTCTGGGATACTGTTTTTGACATCCACAATGACTGTTATTCCACGACATATAAGAACACCACCTAAGTAGTACTTACTGTTTGAGGCCCTACAAGACATGGCCCGCATGGAACATATGATAGCTGAAGACATGGATACCACTGAACGGTATTGTTCAATGTGGATGGCCTGGCACTTAAAAGGATAAGTTCACCTTTTGGACAAAATAATAAATGCACTTTTTTTGCAGGTTAAAAAATGTGCTTTTTTTTATTTTCGTCCTAAGGAGGCTGTAAAGCATTGCACAAGCAATCAGTAGATCACAGATGCCATGCAGGTCTCCTGCAGACCTGTCAGAATATCTGCTTGCTGACAGGAAGCTTCAATGAACTACCACGGCGCTCCACAACGCCATGGTAGTTCATTGAAAACTACAAACCCACAGGGGCTAAGGCTGTCGGGATTTGCAGTTCATTTATTCACCATGAAGTCCATGAATGAATGATGCGGAATGAATGATGGGAGGAGCTCCACATGGCCCCACTGTTTTCAAATCTGACAGATAGTACGGGGGAACTGCTCCCTGTACAATCTATCGGGGGAAGGGGGGCGGTTGCAGCTATGGGAACATGTTACATGTTCCACCCTAAAAACAGGTGGAACATGTACCAAAGGTGAACTTATCCTTTATTTCTTTTTTAAAGAATCTGCTAAATTCAAATCCTATTTTTCTAGAAACCCACAGCAGAGGAATACACAGCAGCATGTTTCCCAAGTAAAACACACACAGCACATTATGTTAAACAGCACACAGTTAACCCTTTGATTGCCCCAGATTGTAACCCCTTCCTGAGCAATGTCATTAGTACAGTGTCAGTGCTTTTTATTAGTGTAACTGGGGATGTCAGTGGCAGTTAGTCAGTTCCCACCCAGTGTCAGAATGCCCGCCGCAGTCCCGCTAGAAGTCGCTGATCGCTGCCATTACTAATATAAAAAAAAATTCCAGTATATATACCGCCAATTGTAGATGCTATAACTTTCATGTAAACCAAATAATTTACACGCATTTGGATTTTTTTTAGCAAAGTCGTAGAATACATTTTGGCCTAAATTTATGACGAAATTTGATTTTTAAAATTTTGTTTTATAGCAAAAAGTCAAAAATATTGCGTTGTTTTTTTTTAAATTGTCAGAATTTTTTTGTTCATAGCGCAAAAAAAAATGCAAAGGTGATCAAATACACCAAAAGAAAGCTCTATTTGTGGGAAAAAAAGGACGTAAATTTAATTTGGGTGCAACATTGCATGACCGCGCAACTGTCAGTTAAAGTGACGGAGCGCCGTATCACAAAAAATGGTCTGGTCAGGAGGGGGGGGGGGGGTAAATCCTCTGGAGGGCAAGTGGTTAATGAAAAAACCTCCACTAGCTGAGGAAATAGCCTAATGCATTTTGATTTTTTTGCCCCATTAGCCCGGAATGGTGTAATTTCAACTGGTGAATGCTATTTAATTTTTTTTTTATAAATAGTTCCCTTGGTGAAAGGCTGTGAGGCTGTGAACACATATCGCAGCCTTTCACCAAGGTATCTATTTATAGAAAAAAAAATACATGATAGTTGAAGGGATACTGTATGGGGTGCTTACAATGGTTCTCCAAGGGCCAATGCCCCACGTTCCACTGGTGAGTATTGAATGCCTAAAAGCAATCAAGAAACCATTTAACCCCTTCAAGTCCGGACACTTTCACCCCCTTCCTATCCAGGCCCGTTTTCAGCTTTCAGCGCTGTCACAATTTGAATGACAATTGCGCTGTCAGGCAACACTGTACCCATATGAATTTTTTAGCATTTTTTTGAGACAGATAAAACTTTATTTTGGTGGTATTTATTCACCACTGGGATTTTTATTTTTTTGCTATATAAATGAAAAAGTCCAAAAATTTAGAAAAAAAGTGTTTTTCTTATAAAATTTTGCAAATAAATCTTTCTTCATAAATCTTGGCCAAATTTTATTCAGTTATCTTTTTAGTAAACAAAAACAAAACCCAAATTAGTTTATAACCAAACGTTATAATTTTTCAAAATTATTTTTTACATTTTTATTTTTTTTTATTATTATTTATGTTTTTTTTTAACATACTGTCACCCTAGCAGTACAGTGTCACCATAGTGACACTGTACTACTTGTGGGGGGTGATGAAGATTTTTTTTTAATTTTTTTTACACTGATTGCTTTTACACCCATAAAGGCTGTAAAAGCAATCATTTCTCCTATTCTCTGGCTGCATTCTTGCAGCTATTGAGAAATACTGTGAGAACTGTGATTGGTCATAGCGTGTCACATGGTACAAGGCTGTTGTGAATAGCCTTGCACCATGTGACCTCTGTGATCATTCACAGATTTCACTAGTAGTAAGCAATGATGTCAGCAAGTGACATCTTGTTTACTACTATTCATATGATCACTGATTGGCCAATCAGTGATCACATGATCGGGACCTCACACAAAGGTCCCGTACAGCAATCAGTGCGTACGCTCCGAGAGAGCGTGCACAAGCAGGGAAGGCGGGAGGACATTTATAAACCGCAACCCGCTTCGGCACTGCTCCCTTCCGGCCGTTTATATACATAGGCCGTACGGGAAGTGGTTAAAGAATATGTCAACCCAACATTTCATATTCCTGATCTGTGCCTGCTGTACCATGTACTTGTATTAAAAAGCATCCTGTTCTCTTTGTATTTCTTCCTTTGGGTGAAATCCCTGGTGTTCCTGCCGGTCTTCTGCTTTCCTATTAAAAACTGACCACACTAGGAGGGAGAGCCGTGTGTGGTCAGTTTAGCTGTAGTGGAACTCAGCCTGCTCTCCTCCAATGATCAGACTTGTCCTGACATGCTCCCCTGGCATAGCCATTCACTGGAAAGTTCGATGTGCTGCTGTTTCTCCTCCCCCAGCTCTTATGTAGCTGAGAACAAAGGGAGAAACAGTATTAAAAAACATTTTTTAGATCTATACACAAATGTTTTGCCTTTCATTTCTGTTTTAAACTGAATGGTTTGTTTTACAAGGTGAGGGTTCACATATACTTTACATTAGTCCACAGACCACTGGACTTTGAAAACGACAGCTCTAGGAGGAAATGGAGCCCCGATACTAATTCTGTATCGATGGTTATCCTGACACCGAACGCGTTAGTACATGTGGGACTCACCGTTCACCGCGAGGTATGCAGAGTACTGTTGTAGGGAATCTGTGGTTTGGATCTGTACTGTATAATCACCAGTAAATTCTTTTCTGACATTGACGATCAATAATGAGCCGTCGGGTTGTCCATGAGCGCCATTAATGTACTTTGGCCCCTTAAACTCTTCTTGAGGGAAATAGTTCAGGATTTGGTCGGCAGCATCTGTGCTTTTGCCTCTATACCAAGTAGCAAATCGCATTCTTCCAGAAACGTCAGAGACTTTTAAGGTGACAGGTTGTCCCACCATGGGGTTATTCGGAATCACTTGAACTTTAATTGCGGAGGCCAAACGCATGCAAACCGAAAGGGTCACTGGAATAGACAAAACACTCAGTGAGCTTTCATTAACCCCTTCATGCCTAAGGGTAAAACAAATCTAAATGCCTAAGCACAATTTTGCAACGTTGACCTGTGTTAGTAAAACTGTACATATCATCACAACTACTCTGTACATCCAGGTGGATTATACCGCGTTTTTTTCAGGACAAATTGGGCTTTCATTTGGTGGTAAATGGTAATGGATATCTCCTGATTGTTTTTTATTTTTAAAGGAAAACTGGCCCAAAACAATAAAAAAAAAAAATATTTTTTTTTTTATTTCAAATAGTTTTTATTGAAGAGTTTTAACATACAGAAAAAAAAGGGGAAAAAGGGTATATAGGCATTGATATGAAAAGAAAATTTTGAAGGTTCACATTTGATATACACATTACATAACATAGAGAGAAACGACAATGAAGGATCCCCACCAACTGGCTAGGGAAACTATAGGGTTTGATTGTATTTACATGAGAGGTATACTCGATGTCTTGTGAACTTTAGTGGGAACTGGATATGTGTAATTGGGGAAGGATAAGAGATAGGAGAGAACGGGGGGGGGGGGGTAATGGAAGGAGGGCACCGGTATAGTATGGATTAGAGTATTTTAATTTTGGTATGTATCTGTAATCAATCTATTATGCAATTTGGGTTTTTTAACCATCGGGACCAATGGATCACAAATTTGTGGTAGGAGGAGTTGTGGCTGGCTATTCTTTTTTCCATCTCACATTGGAGATTAAGATCTGATATGAGGCGGGTAAATGAAGGAGTAGTAGTAGAGCGCCATAATCTAGTGATATTGATTTTGGCAGCTGCTAAAATATGTATAATAATGGTACGTGAGTTTGTGGGGAATTTTTCTATGCCAATGTGTAGAAGAGCTAGGGCGGGATTTGGGGTTACAGGCGTTTCCGTAATTGAGGTGAGTATTTGGAAAACTTTGTTCCAATAGGATTTGAGTGATTTACATGCCCAGATTAAGTGGAGAAGTGAGCCTGTGTCTCCACAGAGTCTCCAGCATTCCCGTGATTGTTGCGGGTAGAATCGGGATAATTTAGCAGGGGTTAAATACCCTTGATGGAGGATTTTCAGGTATGTTTCCCAATGGGAAGAGCATTTCGAGGCTTTGAAAGTGATGGTAAAGGTCTTTTCCCATATATGCGGAGCTAGCAGTTGAAGGAGATTAATAATTTTTTTATTTAGCTGTGTGTTTCTTGTTACTACCATAACCTACCACCAAAGAACAACCCAAAATAAATTCTCCAGCTCCTGGCGATCGCAGCGATACCATATATGTGTATGTTATTTGTTGTTTGTACCCGTAGTACAGCCCAGAAACAATAGTGTGCATTTTGTTTTTGTCTTTTTTTTTTTTTTACCTAAAACACACTGACACTGATATTGACACTAACTGACCCTGATACCAATTTTTTTTTAAATCCTGACCTTTTACCCAAACAAAAACCCTGGCAATGAACTAGATCAAAACTTGATATAGGTATTTTTCTTTATTTTATTTATTTATTTATTTCAGGTACTTATATAGCGCCGTCAATTTACGCAGCACTTTACATATATATTATACATTAACATCATTTTTTAATATTTATTTATCTTTTTTTCTTTTTTTTTACAAACATTTTTTTCCCCTCTATGCCAGGAGTTAGAGAGATACAATGTATCCCTCTTCTCCATTCATAGAGAGGAAAAAAAAACAAGGGGGCCGGGCTGTACGGGGACTAATCACTGTGATAGCCAATCAGAGTCTATCACAGCGATCATGTGACCTGGAATCAGGAGTCCCGGGTCCTGATCGTTGGAACAGGACCCGGGCTCTCAGTGACACCGCAGTCTTTGTGCAGGGAGCATGCAGTGCGGCGCACTCCCAGCACAAAGACAGGTACGCAAATATGCGGCCCCACGGAAAAAAGCCCAGTTCCGTGAGGCCTCATATTTGTGCGACGTCGGTATCAAGGGGTTAAGTTTCTGCAGCAAACACATAGGGTCTCAAACATTTGCACAGCCATCATGAATAGTCCACATATTTTGCCTAATCTGATTATTTCCTATGATCATCATCGTCATCTAGTGGTCATAATGTGGTATTTTCCTGATTGAGGTGTTTCAGTAAAATACAGCATTGCGACCACTAGAGGGAGCTGACAATCACAGGAAATAAACATATTATGCAAGCTACAGGGATTATGCATGACTGTTGGGTTTTGTTTTTTTGTTTTTATAAATAGATCCCATAATGATAACCCCGACTAATCTACAATGTGTCCAAATCCATGGATATAACTATGCCACAGGCAAATGTCATCGGTGATTCTAAAAGATTTATCTGACTTTTTTTTTACCCTAAAGAGAACTTCTCAGCTGAACTCCAGGAGAACAGATGAATACAAAGCTGAAGTACAAATTTGTGAGCAGGTTCTGCTGCCAAAGGATTTCTATTTCCGTTCATCCAGATCTCAGATTTACACAGCAGCATAGTCTATGACAGTGTTCTCCAAACTGCAGCCCGGGGGCCGGATGTGGCCCTTTGCTTGAGTTTATCTGGCCCTTGGAGTTTTTTTCCACCAACTGTCATCAAAGATGGAGCACCATTCCCCCTACTGACACCATCAATGGGGCATTATACTTCTCACTGATAACAATGCAGTCCAAGGTGTTTTTATTCTGCATGGACAGTATGGAATCCAATGGCCCTAAATCCCACTAGGGTAGTGAGCTCCAGTGCAGTCAACAAAAATAGAACACACTGCATTTTTTCCTGGATGGAACACATCTGGCATGTACAGTGGGGCAAAAAAGTATTTAGTCAGCCACCAATTGTGCAAGTTCTCCCACTTAAAAAGATGAGAGGCTTGTAATTGGCATCATAGGTAGACCTCAACTATGAGAGACAAAATGAGAAAAAAAATCCAGATAATCACATTGGCTGATTTGGAAAGAATTTATTTGCAAATTATGGTGGAAAATAAGTATTTGGTCACCTACAAACAAGCAAGATTTCTGGCTCTCACAGACCTGTACCTTCTTCTTTAAGAGGCTCCTCTGTCCTGCACTCATTACCTGTATCAATGTCAGCTGTTTGAACTTGTTATCAGTATAAAAGACACCTGTCCACAACCTCAAACAGTCACACTCCAAACTCCACTATGGTGAAAACCAAAGAGCTGTTGAAGGACACCAGAAACAAAATTGTAGACCTGCACCAGGCTGGGAAGACTGAATCTGCAATAGGCAAGCAGCTTGGTGTGAACAAATCAACTGTGGGAGCAATAATTACAAAATGGAAGACATACAAGACCACTGATAATCTCCCTCGATCTGAGGCTCCACGCAAGATCTCACCCCGTGGGGTCAAAATGATCACAAGAACGGTGAGCAAAAATCCCAGGACCACACGGGGGGACCTAGTGAATGACCTGCAGACTGCTGGGACCAACGTAACAAAGGCTACCATCAGTAACACACTATGCCGCCAGGGACTCAGATCCTGCAGTGCCAGACGTGTCCCCCTGCTTAAGCCAGTACACGTCCGGGCCCGTCTGAAGTTTGCTAGAGAGCATTTGGATGATCCAGAAGAGGATTGGGAGAATGTCATATGGTCAGATGAAACCAAAATAGAACTGTTTGGTAGAAACACAACTCTTCGTGTTTGGAGGAGAGAGAATGCTGAGTTGCATCCAAAGAACACCATACCTACTGTGAAGCATGGGGGTGGCAACATCATGCTTTGGGGCTGTTTCTCCGATAAGGGACCAGGACGACTGATCCATGTACAGGACAGAATGAATGGGGCCATGTATCATGAGATTTTGAGTGCAAACCTCCTTCCATCAGCTAGGGCATTGAAGATGAAACATGGCTGGGTCTTCCAACATGACAATGATCCCAAACATACCGCCCGGGCAACGAAGGAGTGGCTTCATAAGAAGCATTTCAAGGTCCTGGAGTGGCCTAGCCAGTCTCCAGATCTCAACCCCATAGAAAACCTTTGGAGGGAGTTGAAAGTCCGTTTTGCCCAGCGACAGACCCAAAACATCACTGCTCTAGAGGAGATCTGCATGGAGGATGGGCCAACATACCAGCAACAGTGTGTGCCAACCTTGTGAAGACTTACAGGAAACGTTTGACCTCTGTCATTGCCAACAAAGGATATATAACAAAGTATTGAGATGAACTTTTGACATTGACCAAATACTTATTTTCCACCATAATTTGCAAATAAATTCTTTCCAAATCAGCCAATGTGATTGTCTGGATTTTTTTTCTCATTTTGTCTCTCATAGTTGAGGTCTACCTATGATGCCAATTACAGGCCTCTCTCATCTTTTTAAGTGGGAGAACTTGCACAATTGGTGGCTGACTAAATACTTTTTTGCCCCACTGTATATGTCCTCAATTGAGATAAGGAAAAAAAGAGGGGAAAAACACGCACCCGAACACATAAAAAATGCGCATGTATCTGGAATGCTAAAATCATGGTGCGAACTGGTCCTTAGGCTGGCCATAAGCCCCCTCCCACAGTAAAGCCATTCTGATGACCCGACTTTTTAAATCATGATTTTACCATCAGGTAATGATAAATTCTGCATAGCTGCTCTTATCAAGAGGAGGGTCAGTGCCATTAGCCAATCAGGGCTTTATTACTTGCTGTCAGTCTAACACAGTGAACAAGCTTTTAGGAAAAGCAAAGGGATCCCCTAATCATATGGCTGTTCACTCTTTGTTCATCCACAGGCTGCAGTTGGTTCTGGTCCATGCTCTATTACTTATCTGCAGCATAGTCCATGACAGTGGTCTCCAAACTGTGGCCTGGGGGCTGGATGTGGCCCTTTGCTTTTCCTCCTACTGACACCATCACTGGGGCATTATACTTCTCACTGATGTCAACAATGGAGCACTATTCTTCTCACTGATATCAACAATGGAGCACTTTTCTTCTCACTGATATCAACAATGGAGCACTTTTCTTCTCACTGATATCAACAATGGAGCACTTTTCTTCTCACTGATATCAACAATGGAGCACTTTTCTTCTCACTGATATCAACAATGGGGCACTTTTCTTCTCACTGATAACAATGGAGCACTTTTCTTCTCACTGATACCAACAATGGGGCACTTTTCTTCTCACTGATACCAACAATGGAGCACTTTTCTTCTCACTGATATCAACAATGGAGCACTTTTCTTTTCACTGATATCAACAATGGAGCACTTTTCTTCTCACTGATAACAATGGAGCACTTTTCCTCCTTTTAAAATCAATGATGGGGCACTGATGCTGGGGCATTTTCTACTCCCACTGGCTACAGTCCAGCCCCCCTAAAGTCTGAGGGGCAGTAAACTGTCCCTTTGCATAGAAAGTTTGGAGACCCCTGGTCTATGAGACGGTCACTGGATTGCTGTCTGGCAGGGGTACCTATACCACAAGACTGGCCAAACATAGTTTTGTATAGTATTGCATAGAGTTGGGAGTGGTTAGAACCTCTGCTAGTTTTTTTTTATTTCTGTAAGGGAACATCCCCCATGGGGTCGCAGACACTAAAATTGCCAGACACAAGTTCTAACTGCTTACCGCTCCACTAAAAAACAAAAAATTTAAATTGTATTTACTTCCTGCCCCTGGTGTCATCAGAACAGGTAATAAGGAAAAAATAGTCTAAAAAAAGTTTTGGTTTGATTTTTATTTTTTTCAAACCATTTAGATAATTTATATTTTTTTTGTTGGATAGAGACAGGCAAAATAGAACACCCCATGTTATATTAATTATATACAGTAATTAAGTTTTGTTATAAATGCATATGTATATATCCATTGACAACAAAAATAAAAAAAATTTCCTTTCTTTCTAATAAAAAAAAGTAAATTTATAGTTTATTTCTAACGTCATTTATTTATATTTTTTTTAATAAAAAGGTTGCAGTAATAACACTTTTTACCACTGGGTGGAGTAGAGGCCTCTGTAGCTAAATGGAGACTTGCTATACGTTTTTCAGTTTTGCAGAAATGCACTACAGCCCATTTATCCCCTTCCTGTCCGGACACTTTCACCCCCTTCCTGTCCAGGCCAATTTTCAGCTTTCAGCGCTATCACACTTTGAATCACAATTGCGCGGTCATGCAACACTGTACCCATATGAATTTTTTGGCATTTTTCTGAGACAGATAAAAGTTTATTTTGGTGGTATTTATTCATCACTGGGGTTTTTTTTTTTTTTGCTATATAAATGAAAATGTCCAAAAATGTTGAAAAAAAGTGTTTTTCTTATAAAATTTTGCAAATAAATAATCTTTCTTCATAAATCTTGGCCAAAATGTATTCAGTTATCTTTTTAGTAAAACGAAATAACCCAAATTAGTTTATAACCAAAAATTATAATTTTTCAAAAATTGTTTTTTACATTTTTATTTTAATTTTTTATATTATAATTATTATTTATGGGTTTTTTTTACATACTGTCACCCTAGCAGTACAGTGTCACCATAGTGACACTATACTACTTGTGGGGAGTGATGAAGATTTTTTTTTTTCTTTACACTGATTGCTTTAACACCCATAAAGGCTGGAAAAGCAATCTTCTCTCCTTCTCTCTGGCTACATTCTTGCAGCCATTGAGAAATACTGTGTGAGCTGTGATTGGTCACAGCTTGTCACATAGTACAAGGCTGTTGTGAATAGCCTTATACCATGTGATCTCTGTGATCATTCACCGATTTCACATGTAGTAAGCAATGATGTCACAAGTGACATCTTGCTTACACCTATTCATGTGATCACTGATTGGCCAATCAGTGATCACATGATCGGGTCTCCCCAGATCTGGAATTCACTATATCTACTCTCCCCAGACTCTGCATTCACTATATCCACTCTCCCCAGACCCTGCATTCACTATATCTGGTCTCCCCGGACCCTGCATTCACTATATCCGCTCCCCCTGTATCCTGCATTCACTATATCCGCTCTCCCCGGACCCTGCATTCACTATATCCGCTCTCCCCGGACCCTGCATTCACTATATCCGCTCTCCCCGGACCCTGCATTCACTATATCTGGTCTCCCCGGACCCTGCATTCACTATATCCGGTCTCCCCAGACCCTGCCTTCACTATATCCGCTCTCCCCGGACCCTGCATTCACTATATCCGCTCTCCCCGGACCCTGCATTCACTATATCCGCTCTCCCCGGACCCTGCATTCACTTTATCTGGTCTCCCCGGACCCCACATTCACTATATCTGGTCTCCCCGGACCCCGCATTCACTATATCCAGTCTCCCAGGACCCTGCATTCACTATATCCGCTCTCCCCGGACCCTGCATTCACTATATCCGCTCTCCCCGGACCCTGCATTCACTATATCCGCTCTCCCCGGACCCTGCATTCACTTTATCTGGTCTCCCCGGACCCCACATTCACTATATCTGGTCTCCCCGGACCCCACATTCACTATATCCAGTCTCCCAGGACCCTGCATTCACTATACCCGCTCTCCCCGGACCCTGCATTCACTATATCTGGTCTCCCCGGACCCTGCATTCACTATATCCGGTCTCCCCGGACCCCACATTCACTATATCTGGTCTCCCCAGACCCTGCATTCACTATATCTGGTCTCCCCAGACCCTGCATTCACTATATCCGCTCTCCCCGGACCCTGCATTCACTATATCCGCTCTCCCCGGACCCTGCATTCACTATATCTGGTCTCCCCGAACGCCGCATTCACTATATCCGCTCTCCCCGGACCCTGAATTCACTATATCCGGTCTCCCCGGACCCTGCATTCACTATATCTGGTCTCCCCGGACCCTGCATTCACTATATCCGCTCTCCCCGGACCCTGCATTCACTATATCTGGTCTCCCCGGACCCCGCATTCACTATATTTGGTCTCCCCAGACCCCGCATTCACTATATTCGGTCTCCCCGGACCCCTTAAACTAAGATAAGCAACTCATCAATGGGTGCCTTTAAGCTAAGACCAACATCAATAACCCCTTGCCCCCCACCATCCTGGCCAGACCATTTTTTGTGATACGGTGCTGTTATTTTAACTGACAATTGCGCAGTCATGCAACGCTGTACATAAATTCAATTTATGTCATTTTTTCCCCAAGAGCTTTCTTTTGGTGGTATTTGATCACCTCTGAGTTTTTTATTTTTTGTGCTATAAACAAAAAAATCAACAATATTTTTTACTTTCTGCTATAAAACATATCCAATAAAAAATTTTTTAAAAATCTAATTGCTTCATAAATTTAAACCAATATGTATTCTGCTGTATATTGATTGGTTTGCACAAGAGTTATAGTGTCTAAAAACTATGGGATATATACTGGAATTTTATCCAGCACATTGCAGCTGACAAGCCTTGGCAGAGCTTTGTTCTGTCAGTCTCCTAGAGACAATCGGCGGGTGCCGGCACTCATCCATTGGCCGGCACCTTCTGATCAGCTTCTGCTCTGACCAATCACAACAGAAGCAGTGAACCTCTGACGCGCACATGCATATATTTATATACATGATTCTGCACAGCGCGGCCACCCTTTATCAGTATACCTGCTATGAGGCGGTCGGCAAATGGATAAGTAGTAGGTGGTCGTATGGAAGATCGGTAGGTTTTTTTTTTTGTTTTTTATTTTGTCCTTTCACTTTGGATGGTTTTTGGTATTATTTTTAGTAGTTTTTTTTTGTATCATTTCTATTTATGCTCTAGATCTCATGGATCTTTGTGGTTGATGTCTGGCCCTGCATGCTGGTCCTTTCCTAATTGCTGTATCTCTAAGGTCCTGTTCACACTTGAGTATTTTGTAACTTGTAGGTCCAAGCTCAAAAACGCCCAACAAGCAAAACCTATTGTTTTTATTAGCCCTTGTTCACATCTGAGACACGGGCCTGTCATCCTCCTGCTCAGCAGGATTAGCGGGCAGATCTACTTAGCAGGTCCACTCCGTGTGAAAGGGGCCTAACAGTGGACCTCTTCTCTAAGCAAAGCCTGGAAGGTAAAAACTGGGCTTCTGGGATCACAACCCTTCCTGGCAAAGACTGAGAGGTAAAGACCCTATATTATGACTCAACTACAGGACGAAAAACTTTATCTCCAACGACGTATACAGCTATACCACGTGGTGTTGAATTTATCCCTTGCATCGGGTCAGATAGTTTAACTCAATGAATAAACTCACATGTTGAGGAGGTCAGATGAGGAAACCCATTTGAATGTTCCGTTTAATGGTGAATATTCATAGGTAGAAGAACATTAGTGTTGTAGCCTCTTGGAAGATACATTCAGGAAGACAGGATACAGTGGAATGATTACAGAGAGAGGCAGGGAGGAGGGATATACACAAGTATGGTAAGAGAAAGAGCTCAGCTAAGACAGAAGGAGACAGCTTAAAGGCATAGAGCAATAATAAGAAAGTAATGGTCACAGAGAAATGATACTAAATCAAATAGTGTAACATAACACCCTGCTAGAAGCCCTTTTTATGCAGCATAAATCTTCACTGTCTTAAGAGAGTCTACCTTTCCAATCTATTTTTTTCTTTCAACTATCCTTACCTCCAAGAACCAAGGCCTGAACTGGAGACTTCCAGATGCCTAGCATTGTAGAGATATCACAGACGTGCCAACCTAGGTCAAAAAGAAGACAAGGAGAATTACAATTCGCAGAGCCTGAAGAGCTAATTACCTCTGTATGAAACTATTTCACACTTCCAGCTTTTTCTCTTATCAGTCTGATGGTGAGAATGTGATTTACATTCTATAACTAGAGACATTCTGTCTCATGAATCCTTACAATGTGATACATTTGGCTCCAGCATTAAAGTACACTATGGAGAGGCTACATTTCAAAGCTGGACAAACTTGACATGAGTGTTTATAATATTAATACCATGCTCAAGGTGAAGTTTGGCAGTTATTGTGAAAGTTATTATTATGAAAGTCTTCAAGGATTTTGGAGGAATTAAAACAATTGAGTACTGACGTGGTACTTTTTTTTATTTGCACGAACATACAATTTTGAGGACTTAAAGAAGGAATTAAAATAATCCTGCCATTATATAAGAATTTGTAGGACTTATTGTGGGAGAGCATCCTACTTATCTGTACCTGAGTGCTTTTGCTGACAGGCTTTTGCTCACTTCAAATGTTTTTTTCTCCTATAAGTCTATGATGTGACAATGGCACTCTGAAGCCTCACCATGCACAGAGAGGCGGCCATGTTGTTGGTTAGAAACTTGCCATTCATTATATGGTGACATGCTGTTTTATATTCTTGTTTGATGTATGTATATTACTAGGCTTTGAGGCAATAAATTTGAATCATCTTACTACACTATGAGGGTTCTTTTTGCAATTTGAATGGGGTTGTCCTCTATGAGGATAATTCCTTTGTAGGTTCACCTTCTAGCCCACCTTCTGATGTGAAAGTTTGGAACCAAAGAGTGTCCAGGTCTGCGGCTTGCCTTTTGGAATTTATAAAGTGCTTTTTGACCCATCTATAACTGGGGGCAGGGGCGGACTGACAACTCATGGGGCCCCTGGGCAATAGGGGATCATGGGGCCCCTGTGTCCTTGCCCAAACTCAAAAAACCCTATGAAAAAGGTACCAGGGGCATCTCATGGGGCCCCCTACTGACCCCGGGCCCTCAGGCAGTGCCCGAGTTTCCAAATGGTCAGTCCGCCCCTGACTGGGGGTCAACATGATATAGTGTTTGGTGATGGTGGACTTTCTTCTCCTGGCCGTTTTGAGACATCTATATCAGCACTGAGATTCCAGTGAAGAGGGGCTTATTCTAAATATCTTCATTTTTGTGGATTGGACTTCTAAGTTCAAATTTTCTTGAAGTGCCGCACTTCTGTATATTATTTTATGTGTATTGTTACCTGTAATATTGTGGTGGCTGCTCATGTGGAATTAATTATTTATTCTTTCATCCTTTTAGTTTAAATAATTTAATATACCATAGCATGGAATTGCTGCACAGAGAATTACCAGCTTGTGGGAAAGCAATCAAAGGCCAGCAGATTGAGTAATCATCACTGGGGTTGGTTAACCCTTTACACACACAAATAATGTGTCACCACATGTTTTAACAGAAACACGCACCACACACCATATCTACTATAACAATTCTGACCTTTAAGACATATCTGCAACACCCACTGCCCCCCCAGACAGGTGTAAAAACAAATTATAAATATGGTAGCATTCTTCAAAGAGGCAATAAGTTCTTTAAGTTCTTATTTAGAGCATTTAGAGAATCAGCTGAATGGCTTTTTAAATATTTAATGAAAAAATAAATAAATAAAAACTGCACAAAAGAATATTTACAAAACAGACATTAAAGAAAAACCAGATAATAGCAACAGTAAATTGAATGGGATTAAAAATTTAAAACTACTTACAAGGTTTGCCTGGCCTCTAGTTCTGGCCACATCACTACAGCCAAAAGCTCTGATCTAGTGTATCAGAGTCACTGGCCCTCAGTATGATTCTTAGGGTTCATGCACACTGGACACTAAAATCAACTGCCCTAGATGCCTTTCTCCCAGCAGTAAAAAAAAATTGATGCTGATAAGTGCCTGTGTCATGTTTAGCAGCATTTACGCACATCAAATACTTGAACATTTATTCATTTAATTGGCCAGAATAATAATTTATTCTGACCATTGAAATAAAAAAAAAACCTAAGCACTAAACATGTTTAGTGTTTACATGCGTTTTTGCTGTGTTTGGCGTTTTTCTGCCTCCTCCTCTCTTGAATGCAATTCTTCTATGTTCAGAAGAGCAGTATCTCACTGCCTCTATACACTGCTGTTCCTAAATTCTAGTAAAAGCCTAGCATGGACACATTGGGTTTGAGTTACTAAAACTGGAGCGTGCAAAGTCTGGTGCAGCTGTGCAGTCAACTTCTAACTTCAGCTTGTTCAATTAAGCTTTGACAAGAAAAAACCTGGAAGCAGATTGGTTTCTATCCCAAGCTGCAGCAGTTTTAGTAAATCAACCCCATAGGTTTTTATTGAGTTGTTTGGGGCTTTGGCAAAAAACAGCCAAAAGATAGTACCCCATCATTTGTATCAGTGGGAGAAATAGTGTCCCATCATTTGTGACAGTGGGAGAAATAGTGTCCTATCATTGGTATCAGTTTGACAAATAGTGCCACATCATTGATGTCAGTGGGAGGAATTGTGCCCCATGTTTGGTGTCAGTGGGAAGAATAGTGCCACGCCATTGATGTAATTGGAAGGAATTGTGCCCCATCTTTGGTGTCAGTGGCAGGGATAGTGCGCCATCATTTGTGTCAGTGGGAGGAATAGTGCCCCATCATTTGTGTCAGTGGCAGGGATAGTGCCCCATCATTGGTGTCAGTGGCAGGGATAGTGCCCCATCATTTGTGTCAGTGGCAGGGATAGTGCGCCATCATTTGTGTCAGTGGGAGGAATAGTGCCCCATCATTTGTGTCAGTGGGAGGAATAGTGCCCCATCATTTGTGTCAGTGGCAGGGATAGTGCCCCATCATTGGTATCAGTGGGAGGAATAGTGCCCCATCATTTGTGTCAGTGGCAGGGATAGTGCGCCATCATTTGTGTCAGTGGCAGGGATAGTGCGCCATCATTTGTGTCAGTGGGAGGAATGAACCTTTCCAGTGGGACGAAAGTGCATCAAAATTATTTCCCTTTAAATCTTATAAGACTTTTCAAATCGCTACGCTGGGTTTGCACTGCGCTTTGAAAAGTGTTGCATGATACATCTTTGGTGCGCTTTCCAAAAGTGCACCAAAGATGCACCTTCTATTGAAGTCAATGGGAAACTCACTAAAAATGCACCCAGGGTGCTTCGTTAGGTGTGTTTTTGGGGTCACATGGCAAAAAATATGCTGGTTGTTCAGGAGCAGGCAGCTGCTGGCATCCTTGGAAAATATAATATAATATATTGGGAGTATAGTATGCCATCCTCCTCCCCCATACTACCCCTTATTAACAATGCAAATACAAACACAAAAATATATTGTTGTCACGCGCCAAGTAATAATGATAACACTCTGCAACAGAAGGCTCATTCTATAACCAGCGCTCAGTCAGAAGCCAAGCAGACAAGAGGACAAAGTCAGCCCGTTGTTTGAGGAACACAGAAGTGCTTTTCACAAGTGGAGCCAAAAAGCTTGTTATGGAATAACAAATATATATTGAGAATGAAGGCCACCATCCATTCCCCTACAAGTGGGACGCTTCTTAATATCCCAAGCTCTTTTATTAACCACTTGTCTACCGAGCACTTTTACCCCCTTCATCTCCAGGCCAATTTTCAGCTTTCACCGCTGTTGCACTTTGAATAACAATTGCGCAGCCATGCAACACTGTACCCATATGAAATTTGTATCATAGTTACATAGTTAGTCTGGCTGAAAAAAGACAAAAGCCCATCCAGTTCAACCATAGAAAAAGAAAGTTATAATTCTACACTCAGTTGATCCAGAGGAAGGCAAAAAAAAACCCAGCAAAGTATGATCCAATTTGCTCCTGCTGGGAAAAAAATTCCTTCCTGATCCCCCGAGAGGCAATCAGATACTTCCTGGATCAACTTAATTTTCAGTATAATTTTTCCATACATAGAGCTTTCTTTTGGTGGTATTTAATCGCCGCTGGGTGCACTATACACAAAAAAAAGTTTTTCTTTGTTTCTTTTATAAAATTTTGCAAACAGGTAATTTTTCTCCTTCACTGATGTGCGTTGATGAGGCTTCACCAGGGGCGGACTGACCATTTGGAAACTCGGGCACTGCCTGAGGGCCCGGGGTCAGTAGGGGGCCCTATGAGATGCCCCTGGTACCTCTTCATAGGCTTTTTTGAGCTTGGGCAAGGACACAGGGGCCCCATGATCCCCTATTGAGGGCCCGGGGTCAGTAGGGGGCTCCATGAGATGCCCCTGGTATCTTTTTCATAGGCTTTTTTGAAACTGATACCAATGATGGGACACTATTTCTCCCACTGACACAAATGATGGGACACTATCTTTTGGCTGGTTTTTGCCAAAGCCCCAAACAACTCAATAAAAACCTATGGGGTTAATTTACTAAAACTGCTGCAGCTTGGGATAGAAACCAATCTGCTTCCAGGTTTTTTCTTGTCAAAGCTTAACCACTTGCCTACCAGGCACTTATACCCCCTTCCTTACCAGGCCAATTTTCAGCTTTCACCGCTGCCGCACTTTGATTGACAATTGCGCGGTCATGCAACATTGTACCCATATGAAATTTTGATCATTTTTTTCTCACAAATAGAGCTTTCTTTTGGTGGTATTTAATCGCCACTGGGCGCTTTACTTTTTGCGCTATAAATTAAAAAAAGTGCAAAAAATTTGAAAAAAAAAAAAGTTTATTTGTTTCTTTTATAAAATTTTTCAAACAGGTATTTTTTCTTCTTCACTGATTTGCGTTGATGAGGCGGCACTGATGGGCACTGATAGGCGGCACTGATAGGCAGCACTAAAGGGCACTGATAGGCAGTACTAATGAGGTGGCACGGATAGGCGGCACTGATAGACAGCACTAATTAGGGGTCACGGATAGGCGGCACTGATATGCAGCACTGATAGGCGGCACTGATAGGTGACACTGATTATGGGTACTGATAGACGGCACTGACTGGCATCACTTCTGGGCACTGACTGGCGGCACTGACTGGCACAACCCCTGGGCACTGACTGGTGGCACTGACTGGCAGCACTGCTGGGCTGCACTGGTGGGCGGCACTGGTGGGCAGCACTGGTGGGTGGGCACAGGTGGGTGGCACTGGTGGGCACAGGTGGGTGGCACTGGTGGGCACAGGTGGGTGGGCACAGGTGGGTGGCACTGCTGGCACATGTAGGTGGCACTTCTGGGCACAGGTAGGTGGCACTGCAGAGTGGCACAGGTGGGGGCACTGCTGGGCACAGGTGGGGGCACTGCTGGGCACAGGTGGGGGCACTGCTGGGCATGGGTGGGCGGGGCTAGTGGGCGCACTGCTGGGCGGAACTTGCGGGTGTCACTGCTGGGCACCGATCATCAGGGCACTGATCATCAGTGCCCTGATGATCGGTGCCGATCCCCGCTCTGACAACTGCCGGTTCTCGGCAGTACTTTCCTCACGATCTGACAGCGTGAGGAAAGTGCAGCCGAGAACCGGCACTTGCATTTCCCTGTGATCAGCGTGTCATTGGACACCGCTGATCACGTGGTAAAAGGCCGGAGATCGCCGGGTGCGCGCCCCCTGGGGCGCGCAGGAGAGCGCGTTCTGGGAGGACGTCATATGACGTCCACTCAGAACTAGCCGGCCGCGGTGAAGCCGTCATTCGGCTATGCGCGGTCGGCAAGAGGTTAATTGAACAAGCTGAAGTTAGAAGTTGACTGCACAGCTGCACCAGACTTTGCACTCTCCAGTTTTAGTAACTCAAACCCAATGTGTCCATGCTAGGCTTTCTGAACACAGAATTGCATTCAAGAGAGGAGGAGGCAGAAAAACGCCAAACACAGCAAAAACGCATGTAAACACTAAACATGTTTAGCGCTTGGGTTTTTTTTTTATTTCAATGGTCAGAATAAATTATTATTCTGGCCAATTAAATGAATAAATGTTCAAGTATTTGATGTGGGTAAATGCTGCTAAACATGGAACAGGCATTTACCAGCATCAATTTTTTTTTACTGCTGGGAGAAAGGCATCTAGGGCAGTTGATTTTAGTGTCCAGTGTGCATGAACCCTAAGAATCATACTGAGGGCCAGTGACTCTGATACACTAGATCAGAGCTTTTGGCTGTAGTGATGTGGCCAGAACTAGGTGCCAGACAAACCTTGTAAGTAGTTTTTATTTTTAATCCCATTCAATTTGCTGTTGCTATTATCTGGTTTTTCTTTAATGTCTGTTTTGTAATTATTCTTTTGCGCCGTTTTTCTTTTTCTTTTTTTTCATTAAATATTTAAAAAGCCATTCAGCTGATTCTCTAAATGCTCTAAATAAGAACTTAAAGAACTTATTGCCTCTTTGAAGAATGCTACCATATTTATAATTTGTTTTTACACCTGTCTGGAGGGGCAGTGGGTGTTGCAGATATGTCTTAAAGGTCAGAATTGTTATAGTAGATATGGTGTGTGGTGCGTGTTTCTGTTAAAACATGTGGTGACACATTGTGTGTGTAAAGGGTTAACCAACCCCAGTGATGATTACTCAATCTGCTGGCCTTTGATTGCTTTCCCACAAGCTGGTAATTCTCTGTGCAACAAAAAATCTTTACAATTCCATGCTATGGTATATAAAATTATTTAAAATAAAAGGATGAAAGAATAAATAATTAATTCCACATGAGCAGCCACCACAATATTACAGGTAACAATACACATAAAATAATATACAGAAGTGCGGCACTTCAAGAAAATTTGAATTTAGAAGTCCAATCCACAAACATGAAGATATTTAGAAGAAGCCCCTCTTCACTGGAATCTCAGGGCTGCTATAGATGTTTCAAAACGGCCAGGAGAAGATAGAAAAAAGTCCACCATCACCAAACACTAGATCATGTTGACCCCCAGTCAGGGGCGGACTGACCATTTGGAAACTCGGGCACTGCCCGAGGGCCCGGGGTCAGTAGGGGGCCCCATGAAATGCCCCTGGTACATTTTTCATAGGCTTTTTTGAGTTTGGGCAAGGACACAGGGGCCCCATGATCCCCTATTGCCCAGGGGCCCCATGGGTTGTCAGTCCGCCCCTGGGCTGCACTGATGGGCAGCACTGATAGGCTGAACTGATGAGGTGGCACTGGTGGGCATTGATGAGGATGTACTGATTATGCTGCACTGTTATGCAGCAATGATGGGCACTGATATGCAGCAATGATGGGCACTGATAGGCGACACTGGACGGTCCCAACCGGCGGCACTGATTGATGGCACTGACTGGCGACACTGCTGGGCACTGATGGGTGGCACTGCTGGACAGCACTGCTGGGCACTGATCATCAGTGCCCTGATGATTGGTGCAGACAGTGGCATCCCTAATAGGGTGCGAGCCGCACCAGGTGACACCATCACAGGGAGTGCAGGAGCAGGATGCCAGCAGAACTTCTGCGCTCTGTGAAGGTCCTGGCCAGTAATTGGGGTGATCCCGGATTCCCAGCACAGTGACAGCTGCCCCCGGTGTAGCGGTAAAATGAGTATCCCGGGAAGATATGTATCCCCTGAAGCAACTGTGCATGTGCCGGTTTCAGGCCGAAGAAGCAGATCTCCGACTTTAGCACAGAGCTGCCACAGTTAACCCCTTACAGGCTGCAAACCGCTGAAGCTGATCCCCGGATCACTATGGGTTGCAAGATCAGTTAACCCCATATAGGTTTTTTTTTTTTGCACAGTCAGTCATATTTTCGATATCAATGCCAAAATTTCACAATTTCTGCCAAAAAAAAACGGGAAGACACGATGGACCACCCGGTCTTTTTCTGGCATCACTTTTCTCTGTCTCTATGGTATGCAAACTTTTGAGCACAACTGTACATTGGGGTTGATTTACTAAAGGCAAATAGATTGTGTACTTTGCAAGTGCAGTTACTCCAGAGCTTTTCAATGAATACTCAATCACATACAAGGAAAAAAAAAACAGCAATTTTTTTCTTGCACGTGATTGGATGATGCTAGTCATTAGAATTTCCTTCATGTACTAACCTCTGCAGCAACAGCACTTGCAAAGTGCACAGTCTATTTGCCTTTAGTAAATCAACCCCATTGCATTTGTCTGTCTTAGCCTGTATGCTGTCTTCGGCACAAGTGTTGCATAACTCTGTTTTAACACTTCTAGGTCATCTGGAAACAATAATGTCAGCCATACAACATGTTCCTAATTACTGAGGTCCAGCACGAACCCTGCAGCTGAGAATCCTGGCCCACACCCTCTGTGTTGTTTGGCAATAAGCTTTGAAGGACAAGAGCGCTATTCCTTCTTGCCGTCTCTCCCTGTCCTAACCTAACTGCATTGCTCTTCTGAGCGATTCTGATATGCAGAGCAGAAGTCGAACTTTTGCAGAAGTAGCAGCACAATCGTATACAAAGGGTGGCATGAAAGGAAGCAATCCACTGTTTACAATTGTCATGTGACCTGCTGTGATTGGTCACAGTGGTCAAATGGTACTGGCCAGTACACAGATCTGTCATCGCCTATGTCCGATGGACACAGCCGGTGACAAAACTCGCCACAGCCGGATTGATGAAAGTCCCGGTCGGTCGTCATTTTGCTGTTGGCCGGGCATGAACTGGTTAAAGAGCGTCCTCAGTTTATGCTTTACATATTTAATACACATTCACAGTCCACATACATAGTCCCTGCCCCCAAGGAGAGTATATTTATTACACATTCACAGTCCACATACGTAGTCCCTGCCCTCAAGGAGCGTATATTTAATACACATTCACAGTCCACATACATAGTCCCTGCCCCCAAGGAGCGTATATTTAATACACATTCACAGTCCACATACATAGTCCCTGCCCTCAAGGAGCGTATATTTAATACACATTCACAGTCCACATACATAGTCCCTGCCCCCAAGGAGAGTATATTTATTACACAGTCACAGTCCACATACGTAGTCCCTGCCCTCAAGGAGCGTATATTTAATACACATTCACAGTCCACATACATAGTCCCTGCCCCCAAGGAGCGTATATTTAATACACATTCACAGTCCACATACGTAGTCCCTGCCCTCAAGGAGCGTATATTTAATACACATTCACAGTCCACATACGTAGTCCCTGCCCTCAAGGAGCGTATATTTAATACACATTCACAGTCCACATACGTAGTCCCTGCCCTCAAGGAGCGTATATTTAATACACATTCACAGTCCACATACATAGTCCCTGCCCCCAAGGAGCGTATATTTAATACACATTCACAGTCCACATACGTAGTCCTTGCCCTCAAGGAGCGTATATTTAATACACATTCACAGTCCACATATGTATTCCCTGCTCCCAAGGAGCATATATTTAATACATATTCACAGTCCACACACATAGTCCCTGCCCTCAAGGAGCGTATATTTAATACACATTCACAGTCTACATATATAGTCCCTGCCCTCAAGGAGCGTATATTTATTACACATTCACAGTCCACAGACATAGTCCCTGCCCTCAAGGAACGTATATTTAATACACATTCACAGTCCACATACATACTGTAGTCCCTGCCCTCAAGGAACAGATATTTAATATACATTCAGAGTCCACATACTGTACATAGTCCCTGCCCTCAAGGAGCGCACAATCCCTAACTCACATTCATACATATTAGGACCAATTTAGACAGGAGCTAAGCCAAGCTCCAGGTTCCTCCCAAAAATTAAAAGTCAGCATCTAAAAATACTATAGCTGCTGACTTTTATTATAAGGACACTTATCCAGCAATGTCCTCACCCCAAGCTGATTCTTCATTCGGCTTCATGTACAGGTGCCGGCATCTTAAGTAAGGGAAACCAACAGTGAAGCCTTGGCTTAACCACAGGTTTCCTATTGTGCATGCGTGAAGCGTGCTGCACTTTTTGAATGGCCCCACAGTCTTCTGGGACCTGTGAAGTGTCCCAGAAGGCTGAGGGGGAAGGAAGGGGCCAAACATCTGACAAAGATCATCACGGCACATCTGACTGAGAGTGGGACTGGGTACCTGTCAAAACCAGGTACCCACTTCCCCCCTCTCCCCCCCAAAAAATAAGTGCCAAATGTGGCAGCAGAGGATGTAAACAAGCAGAATTTCCCCTTTCGGATGAAGTTCCTCTTGAACCTACTGGCATGTCTTTAGAGTGTGGGAGGAAACTGGAGTACCCAGAGGAAACCCATGCAGGCACAGGGAGAACATGCAAACTCCAGGCAGGGGGTGTCATGGTTGAGATTTGAACCAATGACAAGGAGTACCTGGAGGAAACCCATGCAGGCACAGGGAGAACATGCAAACTCCAGGCAGGTGGTGTCATGGTAGAGATTTGAACCAATGACCTGGAGTACCTGGAGGAAACTCACACAGGCACAGGGAGAACATGCAAACTCCAGGCAAGTGGTGTCATGGTTGAGATTTGAACCAACAACCCTCGGGCTGCTAGGCAGAAGTGCTAACCATTTACACATATGTTGGCTTCAAGTGACTATACCGAGGTTATGATGACTGCAGCTGTATGCCATGAGCCCATTATTTTTTTTTTTTGTCAGCTGGCAATGCTCTTTATTTCTAAAAGCAATCCTAGTGGCTGATTAGCCACTGGAATTCCTTAAGAGGCTGACTCTCCTGTGTGATTGGGGAGCCCTGTATCCAATTCGACTGTACAGCCAGGTTATCATAGAGCTGGCTGAGGACTGTAAGGTCCCCAGCCATCTCTATTGTCTAACAGACCGGAAACTACGTCATTGCGTCACTTCTGATTAGGGCAGATGTAAATGCTGCCATATTTTTAGTTTTTTTGTTTGAAAAGCATGAGATCAGTGTTTTTTTTGTTGTTGTTGTTTTTTCTTTATTTCATGCTTTCCAAGGTAGAGGAGAAACATTGGGTCTTATAGACCCCAGATGTCTCCATATAGAGGACCTCTCATGCCTATTTTCTATCACAAGGGATGTTTACAAAAATTTAAAGGGACAGTATATAAATAAAAAAAGTAATCAAATAATAATGAAAACATTTTTAAAGCATCCCCATCCTTCTGTACTCACACACAGAAGTCAACGCATACATAGGTCGCACATGCATATGTAAACGGTGTTCGCACCACACATGTGAGGTATCGCCATGAATGTTATAGCGACAGCAATCATTCTAGCGCAGGACCTCACTGGTAACCTGTAAAAAAATTTTAAGCATCGCCTGTGGAGATTTTTAAAGCAGAGTTCCACCCAAAAGGGGAAGTTCCGCTTTAAGCCTTTGTCCCCCACTCCCCATTAACCTCTTGCCGACCGTGCATAGCCGAATGACGGCTGCACCGCGGCCGGCTAGTTCTGGGTGGACGTCATATGACGTCCTCCCAGAACGCGCTCTCCTGCGCGCCCCAGGGGGCGCGCACCCGGCGATCTCCGTGATCGCTGTGTCCTACAGACACAGCTGATCACGAGATGTGGTGAAAGGCCGATCCCACCGGCCTTTTACCACGTGATCAGCGGTGTCCAATGACACGCTGATCACAGGGAAATGCAAGTGCCGGTTCTCGGCTGCACTTTCCTCACGCTGTCAGATCGTGAGGAAAGTACTGCCGAGAACCGGCAGTTGTCAGAGCGGGGATCGGCACCGATCATCAGGGCACTGATGATCAGTGCCCTGATGATCGGTGCCCAGCAGTGACACCCGCAAGTTCCGCCCAGCAGTGCGCCCACTAGCCCCGCCCACCCATGCCCAGCAGTGCCCCCACCTGTGCCCAGCAGTGCCCCCACCTGTGCCCAGCAGTGCCCCCACCTGTGCCACTCTGCAGTGCCACCTACCTGTGCCCAGAAGTGCCACCTACATGTGCCAGCAGTGCCACCCACCTGTGCCCACCCACCTGTGCCCACCAGTGCCACCCACCTGTGCCCACCAGTGCCACCCACCTGTGCCCACCCACCAGTGCTGCCCACCAGTGCCGCCCACCAGTGCAGCCCAGCAGTGCTGCCAGTCAGTGCCACCAGTCAGTGCCCAGGGGTTGTGCCAGTCAGTGCCGCCAGTCAGTGCCCAGAAGTGATGCCAGTCAGTGCCGTCTATCAGTACCCATAATCAGTGTCACCTATCAGTGCCGCCTATCAGTGCTGCATATCAGTGCCGCCTATCCGTGACCCCTAATTAGTGCTGTCTATCAGTGCCGCCTATCCGTGCCACCTCATTAGTACTGCCTATCAGTGCCCTTTAGTGCTGCCTATCAGTGCCCATCAGTGCCGCCTATCAGTGCCCATCAGTGCCGCCTCATCAACGCAAATCAGTGAAGAAGAAAAAATACCTGTTTGAAAAATTTTATAAAAGAAACAAATAAACTTTTTTTTTTTTTTCAAATTTTTTGCACTTTTTTTAATTTATAGCGCAAAAAGTAAAGCGCCCAGTGGCGATTAAATACCACCAAAAGAAAGCTCTATTTGTGAGAAAAAAATGATCAAAATTTCATATGGGTACAATGTTGCATGACCGCGCAATTGTCAATCAAAGTGCGGCAGCGCTGAAAGCTGAAAATTGGCCTGGTAAGGAAGGGGGTATAAGTGCCTGGTAGGCAAGTGGTTAAGGATTGGCACCTTTGGGGAGCGGGTACCCGAATTTGACAGGTACTCGCTCCCACTTCCGCTGCGATCATCTAGGCGATCAGAAGCAGAAGTTGTCCTCCCTCCCCATTGTCTACTGGGACACGTGAAAGGTCCCAGAAGACTATGGGATCATTCACAAAGTGCAGCGCTTCTCACGCATGCGCAGTGGGCACACAGCTGTGAAGCTGCAAGCTGTCACAGCCGGGTGCGCACATTAAAGATGCCGGCGCCAGTTAGAGAAGACGGCCGGTGAAACCAGCGGTGGTGAGGACACCGCTGGACCAAGGGACAGGTAAGTGACTCTATTTTAAAAGTCAGCAGCTACAGTTTTTGTTGCTGATGATTTTTTTTTTTTCAGTTGGAACTCCGCTATAAGTATCACAGTTGGTTTCCATTCCACAAGCTTGCACAATTTTAACGCGTGACATGTTAGGTATCTATTTACTCGATGCAACATCCTCTTTCATACTTTACCGCAAAATTTGGTTATATATTGTGTTTTTTTGGATTAAAATATTGTATTTATTTGATGTTATCCAATGAAGAGTATCATTTAAACTCCAAACATCTTGCTAAAGGATTTGGAATTCTGTACAGCCAGCCTTGTCATGTACATAACCTTACCACACTCCATACTGACATTGGTGACATCACTATTTTTCTGAGTCAGGTTTATGGCTTCCTGTATCGCATTCCACTGGACGGTGACTTTGCAGTGTGACGATCATGAGGATGATGATGATGATGCGGATCGGTTGTGTAATGAGAGAAATGGAGGTAGGTAGGTGAAAGAGGAAGCTACACAGCTAAACCAGGAAGAGGTGGAGAAGTCATTCAGGTCATGTGGTGCGGCAGAGACATACAAGTCAGAGGAATGCTTGAAAAGAGTTCTAACATTATACTAATTGGTGGGTAAAAAATAATTTCAGGAATGGATATTTTATACATGAACAATGTCCCTGGAAGCTGGAAATCAGTCAAAGTAGACTCCACTACTCCAGTGACCTCCCTTTGCTTCTGGGTCCTGTCCTGCGTGGCTGATCTGCTGCATTGTGAACATAGGACGTTGGCCACTCGGCACAGGTGCCATTCAGAGAATCCTGTACACTTTCTGAAAGAATGCTAAGCATTCTCTGATTAGATGAGGTGGAGAGGTGGGGTGGTGTCACCTGGAAGCAGTTGGAGATCACTGGAGTAGTGGTGCCAACTTCAGTGACCTCCAGCTTCCAGGGGGATCGGCCAGGTATGGTTTATACATAGTTATATTGGCCCAAGCTCTGCCAATGAACCTTTGTATCGAATATCCATACCTGGAATTCCTCTTCAAATGAAGGCAAGGGTTGCAATTTTTTTAACCTAGCATTAGAGTACAAGCCCTGGTGGGTGTGATGAAAGGCATCAGAGGGCATGGCTGGGGCAGGGGTTGAGGCTAACACTGACACTGGTTGCTGACTCCATGGGGTTGGTCTGAGCGGCATCCTTTTCTTTACGTTTCACACTTTGGATTGGTGCCAGGACACCGACCCCTGTTTTCTGAGTATCACCGAGGTTACTCCACATGGTCCAATCTCGAGCTGTGCTGCAAGACTCTCTTCCCAATAAAGGTGAAGTCATTTATAAAGTAATTGTTGTAGTCATCTACTTCAATAGCTAGACACAAATACTTGGTCATAACGATGTCCAGCTTCTGGAATATTTCCTAGTTTATTATTAGCACAGTGTGGACAGATTTCTATCTCTCTATTGGAGGAACCAAAAAAGAAGGACTGGTACTGTTTTGGAGCTTGAAGAACCACATAGCACATGTTGACACTCAGAAGTACTACTAACGATGTGGCAGGGGGTTACTACCTTGTTGGTGTGTCCTGCTTTTCTGGGTGCGTAATGCCTTGTCTTCCTTGGGGAGGGTTGTAAGAGAGACATGCCAGTAGGCATGTGCAGGTAAGTTGATAGGCCATAAGCTGGAGGCATGGGACAGTAAGGCACATGGAATGAGGACAATCACCTCTGAGCACCACCATGAGCCTAGTAATTTAATGGTAACAACCTTATTATTTGTACATTCTGCCATATTTTGTTACTTTCATGTCTTTGGACTGTAATTTGTAAAGCCTAGGTTGCTGTTTGTTCTGTAAACCATTGAGTAAATGTTGAGTAGTGCTACAGGGCGGCACAGCTGCACAAAATCACGTATATATATGTGATTTTGCAGTTCCGGGTAAGAGGTGCGGACGTGCCCTACTCACGCTGCCATTCGCGGCCTCGGCTGTCAATCACCGGGTCCCGGACGGTGATTCCCCGCCAGCACCCAGCAATTGGCTGATGGGGGAGAGACCTGTGTATAAACAACACAGATCTCTGCCCTGTCAGCGCCTACAGGAGGTAAATTTCATTTGGGTGCAGCGTTGCATGACCACGCAATTGTCAGTTAAAGTAACGCAGCACCGAATTGCAAAAAATGGCCTGGTCAGGAAGGGGGGTAAGTCCTCTGGAGTGCAAGTTGTGGCAGGCGCAGCACCCTTTGGTGCCTAGTGTGCTGTGGCATTAGAACAATTATGCAATTGCTGTTTCTTTGTTTGATTAGACTGACTTTACTCTGTAATTCCTCCAATGCCGCTCTATGGATGCAGTAGGTTTAAAGAGCACACCGAATACTTTAGTTAACTTCTTTAATAACTTCAATCTTCTTCATATAACACTGCTTACAATGGCTTATTTCTTTCATATTACAATGGTTTAATTCGTATTACATTGGGTTGATTCGTTAGCTTATGTTGTTAGATTAATTCGTTAAATTCGATAGATTCGGTGGAACTACAAGTAAACACACACACAACAGTTTTTACATACAGATCTACCTGCATTGCTAAACAACAGAGGAACACACAAGTGCATTAAATACCTATTTGGCCTTCTCTGCCTCCATGGAGCTTCTCTGACTGGAACTTTGTCTGTTTCCTCTTCTGTCTGGTGAGCATGTGTCTCTAGAACAATCTAGCAGGGAGTTTTACACAGGCATAAATGTGAAACTGGCTGGGATTGGTTAAGGCTCTGTACAGTGTGAGGCTGTTTGTGATTGGCTCAGCTCTATACTGACTCTTAAAGGCATATTTTCCTTTTCTGCTTCTGCTAACACAATGAATATATAAATGTCATATAACAATCAAAGACATAAATCACAGCAATGATTCTGCTTTTGGCCTTAACATATACACATATACACTGTACTGAGGTATTGGCAGGTTTGGTATACACATATATGTGAACCATATTAGCAACCTAGGACTGGTCTTAGCTGGCCAGCTACACAAGTGGTTAATTGGATTCTTCACAAACTACTATCATTGTCGATCCTGAATTTGGATGCCAGACTCATTCACCTTTCCAACCGCTCCATCTCCGCCACCCCCCTTTGCCAATCCCTCCACTGGCTTCCAATTGCGCAACGGATCAAATTCAAAATCCTAACACTGACATACAAAGCTGTCCACCATACTGCCCCGAACTACATCACTGACCTAATATCCAAGTACCACCCAACACGCACACTCCGCTCCTCACAAGACCTCCTTCTCTCTAGTTCCCTGGTCTCCTCCTCCCATGCCCGCCTCCAGGACTTCTCCAGGGTGTCACCCATCCTCTGGAACTCCCTGCCCCAACCCATCAGATTATCACCTACTCTCCTCTCCTTTAGGCGCACCCTGAAAACCCACCTCTTCAGGGAAGCCTACCCCACCCCCTGCTAACTTGCCGACCTCCTCCACTCTTCCTACCACCCCATCCCCCACAGCTATCTCCTCCTGTACCACCATCCCCTCCCTCCTAGATTGTAAGCTCGAAAGGGCAGGGCCCTCCATCCCCTCATATTTTGCATTGTATTGTTGTTCTGTCACATGTTCTGTCCCCCTTTGTAATGTACAGCGCTGAGCGAACTATTGGCGCTTTATAAATACTGTATAATAATAATAATAATATTAATTGTGCGCACACAGCTGTGGGAGAGACATTAGATTGTAAGCTTCTATGAGATTGGAATGACAAAGATCAGCTTTTTCCCATATCATGGGTGTGTTTCCATGGTTCTCATGCTAAGAAATGCATGCAGCTCCACTTACTCCATAATCCCTCCAGAAATGGCGCCGACGCCGGAAATGACGTCACCGCACCACCGGAAATGATGTCAGTGCGTACCAACACGTTTATGTCACGATCCACGTGACTTCCTCAGAGTGAAAACTCTGACGAAGTCACGTCATTTCTGGCGTCGGCGCCATTTCTGGAGGGATTGTGGAGTAAGTGGAGCTGCATGCATTTCTTAGCATGAGAACCATGGAAACACACCCATGATATGGGAAAAAGCTGATCTTTGTCATTTTACATGTGAGTGGGCATTTTATTTATATTCATGTTATTATTAAAACTGGATTACACTATGGAGGATCTGCTTTGTTTTTAATGGTATCTTAAACGGTTTTGTGGAATCGAGTACCTAGGAGATAGGAGAAGATATTGGAGGGATCTATCCATACGTTCCATCCTTTGGTGATACCTTTTTGGGTGTATAAGGTCACCTACATAGCTGTTTGGCCCAGTGGGTCGCATCAAGGAGGTGAGGGGCCATCTTGGCCATCTGTGGGTTGACTGCACACTGAGTGGCACTGTGATCACTTCACAGAGTTTTGCTGTGATTTTTCACCATCATTGGCATTTATGGACTGCTGCACATAGTATTCATTTTATGAGCACCTAACACTGAATATTTATTGTGCATTCTATATGTGATATTTCCATTTATCTCATTTGTATTTTAGTATAGGTTGTTAGCGCTGCACTATTTTTTGTATTTTTAGGACTACAGCAGTGTCCCCATTGGAAGATTTCCCCTCTATTAGTTTTCTGGGAACAACACAGATTTTGCACTTTTGATGATAACAGTAAACAGGACAAATAGTATTAGGATCATTGGTTCCAATCCCAACCACGGCACCACCTGCCTGGAGTTTGCATGTTCTCCCTGTGCCTGCATGGGTTTCCTCCAGGTACACCGGTTTCCTCCCACCTTCAAAGACACACTGATAGGTTCATTGGCTCCTGTCTAAATTGGCCCTAGTATGTGTATGTATGAATGTAAGTTAGGGACTTTAGATTGTACACCCCTTGAGGGTTAGGGACTGATGTGAATGTACAATATATATGTAAAGTGCTGGGTAAATTGATGGCGCTATATAAGTACCTGAAATAAATAAATAATCAGGCTCAGGTAAGTATAAGTGGGGGTTTGGGGGAAAGAAAAACACACAGAAGGCAGAGAATGCTTTATGGTAAAAAAAAAACCTTCTGGTTTTAGAATCACTTTAAAGAGGAGCTCCACCCAAAAGAGGAAGTTCTGCTTTAAGGACTGGTCCCCTGCTCCCCATTAAGGATTGGCACCTTTGGGGAGCAGGGGGGGAGCGAGTAGCCAAAATTGACAAGTACCAGCTCCCAATACTGCTGCGATCGCTTAGGTGATTGGAAACTGAAGTTGTCCTCCCCTCCCCACCTCCCCGTAGTCTTCTGGGACACGTGACAGGTCCCAGAAGACTTGCAGGACCATTCACAAAGCGCTGCACTTCTCGCGCATGAGCAATGGGCACCCGGCTGTGAAGCCGCAAGCTGTCACAGCCAGGTGCCCACACTAAAGATGCCTGCACTGGCAGCACAGGGCTGCAGGGGGGACACTGCGGGATCGAAGGACAGTTGAGTGTCCATTTTTTAAAAGTCATCAGCTACAGTTTTTGTAGCTGCTGACTTTTATTTATTTTTTATTGTCACTGGATCTCCGCTTTAAGTTGATACCTGTTCTTGGTCAATAACTTATAATTGTACAGAAGCCAAATCAAGAAAGCATTATCATTGCAGCCAGGCAAACCACATTTTTTAAGGCAAGATCTATAATGACATCTCCGTTTTTCCTCTTGTGAGATGTTTCCTTTTCAGGGCTCTAGACTGAGGCAAACAAATGAATTGAGGGAACTCCCACAAGATTTTACGGGGAGTTGACGGGTGTGAAATAAGACTTGTCAGCTGTTTGCATGACATTGGGTTCCTTCAGCTGGAATCTACAGAGTACAACATTCTTCCAAACACAAAACTGGATGTCACCTTGAGCTTTGAATTTATTTTAAGGCAAAGTTTACATTTTACACAATAAATTCTGATCCCATATGTATTGTTTTTGTGGTTTCTATTTTAATTATGTGTTATTCCACATTTTTTAAAATAAATTATTCCTTTGCAAGGCTCATGTGACCCCCTCCTAGATTTTCAATGCTGCTGTAGCTCATTATTTGTATGGTAATATTTATTTATTTATTTCAGGTACTTATATAGCGCCGTCAATTTACGCAGCGCTTTACACACACACACACACACACACACACACACACACACACACACACACACACACACACACACACACACACACACACACACACACACACACACACACACACACACACACACACACACACACACACACACACACATATATATATATATATATATATTGTACATTCACATCAGTCCCTAACCCTCAAGGGGCGTACAATCTAAGTTCCCTTACTTACATTCATACTCAATAGATTTTGAACATCATCCTACACAGATCGTCACTCACTGTAGGCCATGTACAGTGTGAGCCACTGTAGCATCATGGGAGAAGCAGTGCACGCAGTGCCTTAAAGGGATTGGTCACTTTGCACAATTAGGGCAAAGCAACAGTTTTGAAGGGTCACCCCTCCCAACCCACCGATACTTACCTCTACTGGGCTCCCGTGCCACTTTGTTCCTCTGTTGGAACCATAGGTCTTCATCATGCGTGAGCTCTGTATTGTTCAGTGATAGAGCTTACACGGGGTTAATGACCTGCATCCCTTCTTATGTGACAGTGCTTACCAATTGCCAGAATTGGGCACTGCGTTCTAGGAGGTAGCGAAAAAGAGGTCACCTGCTCCCCAATATCTGGAGCAGTGGATATTTCAGAGGACTCAGGGCAGAACGGCAATGGTGAGTATCAGGATATTAGGGGTTGGCCTTCAAAAGAATCTCTCTCTTTGATCTGAACAGTTTTTTATAGCACCAATCTAGATTTAACATGTCTTTGTATGTTAGGTGTTGAGCCATCTGACAAGCATGTACATGTCCCGGGTCAATGGGTCACAAAGTAAAGCAAAAGATGAGGGTAACAGCCTTGGAGAATGTACCTTTAGAAATAAGTCGGCAGTAATATTTTACATATTTTGCAGGTTTGTTTTAGGGATTTCATACACTCAAGCAGATGTGCAGGTTTGATCCAACCATTCTTTGATTATTCTAGCCAACCATTTTGGCACAAACATGCATGCTGGGTCTATGTACATGTATGCTTAACTGTCAGGGCAGGAGCGGTGGAACGGACAGGCAGGCCTAAGGTAGGGTCACGCACCGACTGACGACAGCCACCACCCACAGACCGGAGTCCCTCAGGGCTGGGAGTCTAAGCCCCAGGCTGCCTTTCACCAGGGCCCCTGATGGTGGGGATGGACTTGACGCAGCCTGAGACCAGGTCGCAGCCCCCCGAGTAATCCCAGCTGCGGTAATGGCTGCCGCCAATGGCGTATAGCCTATGGGAGCCAGATGGGAAGACGTATAGCGTGGTCGGACAGGCCGGGTCGATAACAGCAGGACAGACAGTACAAGACGGTAGGCAAGAATACTCAGGTCACGGGCTGGGTTCAGCAACGGGAGGTCAGGTAATGGGATAGGGCAGAGAATAGTCTTGTCAAAGCCAAGTCGGTTTCCAGGAGAGCAACGAGAGTTGAACAAGAGCTTGCTGCAATCTAACATACAGGACACGAATGCAGAGAGCAACTGCAGACAGCAGGCTTAAATGTGATCAGCCACACCCTCCTGGAGGAGGAGCTGCAGAGTCCTGAAAGCATAAAGACTCCCACCATGCTTTGCAGAAACCTAAGATGGATGCCAGCACATGGAGCAACACAATCTCTGAGGAAAGGCACAACCTTGACATTAACTGAATGGCAGAGTAAGCCGTCACGGTGGATGGCTCCAATCCCAGCTTAAGCAAGGATATGGCATGGTAGGTGGTTTTATTTCCAGCTTACCTGGAAGGGAAATAATGATCAGACAAGATTTTCATCCATAAGGTCAGTCAACTAGCGGTTGACTGCTGCTACTATAGACAAGCACAGGCTAGATTGGTTGACAATCATTTGGGGGCTATTGTCTAAAACTAAAGCATGCAAAATCTGGTGCAGCTCTTCATAGAAACCAATCAGTTTCTAGGTTTTATTGCCAAAGCTGAATTTATTAACTGGAATATAGAAGCTGATTGGCTATCGTGCACAGCTGTACCAGATTCTGAGTGCTCCAATTTTAGTATATCTCCCATTTTGTTTATAAACGTAGATTTAGTATAGAATTACGCTGTTACCTTCTCTAAGCTATTCTGGTCTACAAAATGTTTATATAGAACATTGTATTTAAATATTCTGGAAAAGCAGCCCTTTCTGAACATATAAGATACCCACGAGTCTTAGCTCCTCTATATGGTGACCACTTGTACTCACCAAGCCATAGTCTGAAGGAAAAGCTTGTCACCCAAAATCCAATTGGAAATTTCTATCCTATGCACTTTGTACGTTTTGCTTTCAATCTTCATGATATAAAGAAGGCGTGAGCACAGACTTAAAGATTTCAGAATGTGATGTCCTGTTCTACAAATAAGTTTCTCTCTTTTTGGAAAGAGGGAAGAATTTTAAAAGGGTTAAAAGGCCTTCACACAGATAACTACCCAATGGTTTTCTGGTCTCCAGCCTAAGAATTTACCGATATTATTATATTATTATTATTATTATACAGTATTTATAAAGCGCCAACAGTTCGCTCAGCGCTGTACATTACAAAGAGAGACAGAACATGCGACAGTACAACAACAATACAATGTGATACATGAGGGGATTGAGGGCCCTGCTCCTTCGAGCTTACAATCTAGGAGGGAGGGGATAGTGGTACAGGAGGAGATAGCTGTGGGGGATGGGGTGGTAGGAGGAGTGGAGGAGGTCGGCAATTAGCAGGGGGTGGGGTAGGCTTCCCCGAAGAGGTGGGTTTTCAGGGTGTGCCTAAAGGAGAGGAGAGTAGGTGATAGTCTGATGGATTGGGGTAGGGAGTTCCAGAGGATGGGTGATGCCCTGGAGAAATCCTGGAGGCGTGCATGGGAGTAGAAGACCAGGGAACTAGAGAGAAGGAGGTCTTGTGAGGAACGGAGTGTGCGTGTTGGGTGGTACTTGGATATTAGGTCGGTGATGTAATTTGGGGCAGTATGATGGACAGCTTTGTACGTCAGTGGTGTCTACTTGAATGGTGTCTCTATTCTGCCCATCCCTGCCTCCTTTACCTGATGATTAGTTTAGTGAGGTCACTCCTGGATGTGAAAATGGAGCTTTTACTAGTACATCAAGCTTATGGCTAAAACAGCCCTGGAGCCTGACTGCTAAAGAAACAGCCCATTCACAATGAGTTCCTATGGAATGTTGAGATTAGAATCCCGAGGACCAGGAATGATGAGCAGAAGTGTGGGAAGGATTCACCAATCCAACAGATATCATATACACTGGGCTACACTAGAGAAATTAATGAATTGCGCAATGAATATCATGCTTCTGTAGGAGTACAACATTCGTCCCAGGAATGCTTCATTAATGGGCATTATTCAGTTTCCGTATCTATACTGGCAGACCAAACAAGGAACGCTCCCTTCTTTTACACCAGATAGATGAAGTAAGTTTTGTCATAAAAATCGTTTTCTTGTAGAACTACAGGCAATAGCTTTTTCTGGCCCATGCTAGGATATTAGAGGCTCTTACAAGTGTGTTTCTAGATGACTCATTAGTTATTCACCACCCAAAACCTCTTGGAATGGCAGTACTATTTTTTGCAGAAAGTAAAGTAGAGCTGAGAGTATTTCTTCTAATAAACAGTTTTAATAAGAACCTTGCTAGCCCAAGTGGCGTCCATTGAGTTCTGCTTGAAAAAAGTTCAATGTGTAAGTCTCTTTTACCCTCTCCACCAGAGTTCTTCCATTTTTCCATATGAATTAAACAGGCAGATACGTCAGAACTTAGAGAAAGATTGTTCTGCTTCTCTATAGCAGAGTTCTATACCAGTGTTTCTCAACCTCTATCCAGTCTTAGCACCCTTTAAACGTACACAAATTCTCAAGGCACCTTAGTCTTGAATGTAAATAACATAAATATTACTTAACAATGAAACCTGAGGGTGGGACAATGCACACAACTCTTCTGAACAATTAACTTCAGAGAAGGATGGCTAAGTGGTTAGCACTCCCCCTAGCAGTACTAGGGTCATTGGTTTGAATCCCAACCATGGCACTACCTGCATAGAGTTTGTTCTGTCTGTGCCTGTGTGGGTTTCCTCCTACACTCCAAAGACATGTTGGTTTGTTAATTGGATCCTGTCTAAATTGGTCCTAGTATGTGTATGTATGAATGTGAGTTAGGGACCTTAGCTTGTAAGCTCCTTGAGGGTTAGGGACTGATGTGAATGTACAATATATGTGAAGCAGAGCTACATATGTTACTGTAATAGGAAGCATTAGAGGTTCCCCATCACATTAGAACCCTCCCAGTCACAGAGAGCCCCCAATCACACAGTGGATTTTGGATGAGGTATTTAAATGAATGCTGGGGGCAGCCCTACATGCCACCTGCCCTAGATCAGAGTCATGTGTTGCTATAGTGCAGATGAGCCAGATGCCATCACCAACATGAATAGAGCTATCAATTCTCAAATTTACAAGAGGAGCACCTTAAATTAGGTCTCAGCACCCTGCTCTCCCTCTTTCTGTTTACCTGGCATATGAGATTAGAAGGCTTGCAGGCAGCCACGTCACTGCAGGAAGAGGGGAGTGGGGTAATCTACTGAGAGAAAATATTAATGAGTTTTGCAGTAAACTTTTTATGTGAATTAGTCCATAGTGCCTGCAGTTGCAAAGGTTAGTGAGGCCTTGTTTCAAAGCTTATTTATGACTCCAGAATATGTAAATATTTGAATGCCCATAGCCTGGTCACAGTTCTAGTTTAAAAAATACACTGTAAAAACTGCTGAATATGTTGTGCTTCTTTAAAGCAAACACAGTAAAATAAAAATGATTGGTTGGCTGTAAAAATTCTAACATTTTCTAATGTATATGCAAAAATTGCTAAGGGAAAACTGGGAGAACAGGCGTACAAAAGGGTGAATTTCGCATTAGCAAAGTCAGCTAATGGGATCAACAGCCTTTCTAAAGATATATAGCACATGGGATTTTATAAAAAGATCCTAATTATTTTGTGGGATATTGTTTGAAAACATTTTATCTGTGTCTAGTTTCTAAATATATATACTGTAGGGATGGTGTGTATAGGACATCCATGTTCCTTGCATGGCAACTGATCTTATCTTTGCAGTCATTCAGCCAGGATACTGAATGGAATATCAGACAGGGGGCACACTGTGCAGGCAGCACAATGGCTAAATGGTTAGCACTTCCACCTGGCAGCACTAGGGTCAATTGGTTCAAATCCCAAGCACCACCTGCCTGGAGCCCACACCCCAAAGACATGATGGTAGGTCAATTGGATCCTGTCCAAATTGGCCCATATATGTATGAATGTAAGGTAGGGACCTTAGATTGTACACCCCTTGTGGGTTAGGGACTGATGTGGATGTACAATATATATATGTAAAGCACTACATAAATTCACAGCGCTATATAAGTACCTGCAATAATAATCAGACTAAAGCAGGCCATAGACAATTTTTTTCCTGCAGCACAGGTTGCAGGAAAGAGAATTGCTTGGTTCCCCCATCAACACAGTCAGAGGGGAAGGGGGGAATCCCTTCCACAGAGCTTTTCTGTAGCTCTCGGCAGCTGCTACTTTAAGAATTTTACAAGCCCGGTGATGATGTAATTGTAGTAATAAAGAATATAGTAAAAGATAATACTGTGACATGCTCTAAAGGTGGGGAGGTGGTTTGTGGTTAAAGTGGTATTAAACACAAAAGCAAACATTTATCATATTACCAATTCTTTGATGTGATGGCTGCATTCCTTTCCTTTTTTTAGGCTTTCTTTCTTCTATTTTCATCTGGTGATGCAGCCAGTAAGTCTGTTGTTTTTCAACAGAACACGCTCTCTTGCAGTTACAGGAACGAGACCATTTATCACTGACAGGGGTGCCTAAAATGATCAGCTTTATGTATTTATGTAAAACCTTTATCCCTAAAGGAAAAAAAAACTGTTTACTGCAACTCATTATAAAGTATTAACGAGTTCAGCTTTAATTTGTTGTTGTATTTAAATCTGCTAAAACACTTCCTTTACCCCCAGACTGACAATGCTGCTGTGCAAATGTGCCCCCTTTGCTCCTTCATCCAAAGTGGAGGCACTCTAATACAGGAGGTGTGTTACTGGGCAGATCACCACGGGAAAAAAAAGCATAAAAAAAGGAAAATATTGCAGCCAATACATCTAGTGATTGGTCAGCTCTAATATATTACATATCTCTTGAAATCTGGGTCATGCCTGGACATACCCTTAACCACTTCCCGTCCGGCCGCTGTATATAAACGGTTGGACGTTGGCAGTGCATGGCGGGTTGCCGTATATAAATGGCACCTGCCATTTTGGATTGTGCGCGCTCCCTGGGTGTTGCATGACCGCGCAATTGTCATTCAGCACTGAAAGCTGAAAATTGGCCTGGGCAGGAAGGGGGTAAAAGTGTCCAGACATGAAGTGGTTAAATGAGCGCAATATAGTTTTACGAAGTCTGTGGGAAAGTATTACGTAAGCAGTGCATGAGGATGGGCAAAGGGTTAATTTCACAAGATGGATCGCAATCCCTTTAGGGATGGATCAAGGCGGTCTTTTCTCTAGGTTAGGTATTGCGTAGGTAGGAATAATCTTGTTTTGGAATCCCCCCTCCGCTCATTGCACTATGGCATAAAAGGAATGCACAATCCCACATTTTTTCTTTTCTCCTGGCACCTTCTCCCCTCCCCCTGTACAAAGGGCCTCTGAACAATGTGTGCGTGCCTGGGATTTAAAGTAGAATTGTCTGGGCCTCAGCAATGGCATTTTGCATGAAACTGTATTGTGTTTCCTACCAGTGTATGTCCAATGTGCCACATCTCACATCTAATTCTAAAATCTGTCCATCTCTGTATCTAAAGCCGGCCATACACGGGTTGAATTCCAAAATAATTTTCTTTCAAAAATCTTTTCTAAGAATTTTCGTTCTAATTTCGTACCATTAGTGGGTCACAGAAACGGCTGATTTTCGTGTGACCATCGAATTTGAGTGATCGGGTATGTTGGAAATTTTTTGAAAAACGAACAAATTTCGAATCAATGATGGGAGAATTGTGCAAGAAATATAAAGCTGTGACCTGGAAAGAAAAGAAAATTATTGGCCATGAAAGTTCTTTTCTGTAGCAACATGAGAAATTGAAGGCTTGGTTGGATGAATTTTGAAATTAATGGTGGCACCATCGCATTACAAATCTCACGAAATTTCCGATTTTCTAAAGAAAATTTGTTCGGAATTCGACCCACGTATGGCCTGCATTAGTCCAAGAATAAAATGTGAGACATTGCAGCTTAATAGTTCTTAGATAACATGTCTGTATTTGATTTTCTTTTTTGTGGGGAGACATAAAGAATACCTGTTGACTCGTCATGAGCTGAAGTTCAGGCCAAATTCGGTGTGGCCTGAATCCATGGGAAGCTGTCAGATGATAGCAGGTGCAATCAGCTGCAGCGGGGAATTGCCTTCCACACAGTTGCATGTTGGAGGTCCAAAGTGCAGTAATGGATGTATAGAAGAACTTGCAAGCAGTACAACATCCTGGCAGGGAAGGTGAACCGAGAGAGAACTTGCAGTCATTGGAGCGGAGAGCCAGTGGTAGTAGACCTGAGCTACAGACAGCACTTGCCAAGTGCTGCCAAGAGAGGTGGAATGAGGTCCGGCTGGTCCAACCCAAGATTGTTTTGGGGTGTTGGTAATTTAACATTGACACCTGTACCAGATCATTGGCCCGTAACACCGCATTAGTGTGAACCAGGGCTAAGAGACCACCCACAGCAGACGTAAAGTAAGTAATACAGCCTCTCCATATTCCTCTAGATGTAATGAGTATTTGACTCATGCAGCATGTTGGTGTGGGGGGGGGGTCTGCAAGGGTGTTTTTTTCTTCTTCAAGCCCGGAGTTGAGTTTTGGGTAGATCCTCTCACTATATGGTTGCTGGTAAATTAAGGGAGATTTTAGTATTGGACTGTAACATATGGCCAGTTTAAAGCAGATTTTCACCTTCATCTACCACTTGCCAGTCCCAATACCCAGCCCCCCCCCCCATCCTTCCCATTACATAGTACAATATTAAACATTTGTTGGAGGGAGGTTAAGGACTTTCCTGTGGATCTTGGATCTGCACTTTCTGCTTTCTTGCCTAGGCAAGAGTGACACCACCTCCACCACCCGAAGCCCACTGGAATACCAATTTCACACATCCTAGGAGGTTACGGCTCAATCTTCGTCACACTGCACATGTGCCAAGCTATCTCCGTTGCTTTGTGCCACCAGGGGACCAGGGGGTAGTTGAAAGAACCAGGAATAGACAAGCCTGTCTCTTGATGATGACATCAGATGAGTAGATGGTGGTGCTGAACATGGACGGACTAGCGGCTTACACCAGGCAACGTTGGATTTGCTGGGCAAATGCTTTGTTTTTTTGTGAACAACCAAGCGGATGATGTAAAAGGGTGGAAAAAAAGCGTTAAAGGGGTTGAGTGAAGTTCTCTTTACATCAATAGACAAGCCTGTCTATTGATGGTTACATCGGATGAGTAGATGGTGGTGCTGAACCTAGATGGACTGGCGGCTTACACCAGGCAACGTTGGATTTGCTGGGAAAATGCTTTGTTTTTTTTTGTGAACAACCAGATGATGTAAAAGGGTGGAAAAAAAGCGTAAAAGAGGTTGAGTGAAGTTCCTCTTTACATCAAGAGACAAGTCTGTCTCTTGATGATGACATCGGATGAGTAGAAGGTGGTGCCGAACCTGGACGGACTGGTGGCTTACACCAAGCAATGTTGGATTTGATGGGCAAATGCTTTGTTTTTTTGTGAACAACCAAGCAGATGATGTAAAAGGGTGGAAAAACAGCGTAAAAGGGGTTGAGTGAAGTTTCTCTTTACATCAAGAGACAAGTCTGTCTATTGATGGTGACATCAGATGAGTAGATGGTGGTGCCGAACCTGGACGGACTGGCGGCTTACACCAGGCAACGTTGGATTTGCTGGGCAAATGCTTTGTTTTTTTGTGAACAACCAAGCGGACAAGGTAAAAGGGTGGAAAAAAAGCATTAAAGGGGTTGAGTGAAGTTCCTCTTTACATCAAGAGACAAGCCTGTCTATTGATGGTGACATCGGATGAGTAGATGGTGGTGCTGAACCTGGACGGACTGGCGGCTTACACCAGGCAACGTTGGATTTGCTGGGAAAATGCTTTGGTTATTTTTTGTGAACAACCAAGCAGATGATGTAAAAGGGTGGAAAAAAAGCGTAAAAGGGGTTGAGTGAAGTTCCTCTTTAAGGTTTGTATTTCAAAAGGCAAACTGGGAAGGGATAAGCAGTGCATGCTGGGATTTAGAGATGAGCGAATTTCTCAAAAATTCGATTCGGCTGATTCGGCGAATTCCAGTGTGAAATTCGATTCGATGCGAATTTCTTCGCTACGAAGTTAACTTATTAAAAGGGTTTCTAGGCTTCAGAGACCCTTTAAATTAGTGCAGAACACTGTACCTTTAATTTAAATGCCCTTGGAGATGAGGAAGGAGAAGGAGAAGGAGAAGGATGAGAAGGATGAGAAGAAGGAGAAGGATGAGAAGGATGAGAAGGAGGAGAAGGAGGAGAAGGAGGAGAAGGAGGAGAAGAAGGAGAAGAAGGAGAAGAAGGAGAAGAAGGAGAAGGATGAGAAGGATGAGAAGGATGAGAAGGATGAGAAGAAGGAGAAGGATGAGAAGGATGAGAAGAAGGAGAAGGATGAGAAGAAGGAGAAGGAGAAGGATGAGAAGAAGGAGAAGGAGAAGGATGAGAAGAAGGAGAAGGAGAAGGATGAGAAGAAGGAGAAGGAGAAGGATGAGAAGAAGGAGAAGGATGAGAAGGATGAGAAGAAGGAGAAGGAGAAGGATGAGAAGAAGGATGAGAAGAAGGATGAGGAGAAGGAGAAGGATGAGGAGAAGGAGAAGGAGAAGGATGAGAAGGAGAAGCAGAAGGAGAAGGATGAGAAGAAGGAGAAGGAGAAGGATGAGAAGAAGGAGAAGGAGAAGGATGAGAAGAAGGAGAAGGAGAAGGATAAGAAGAAGGAGAAGGATGAGGAGAAGGATGAGAAGAAGGAGAAGGAGAAGGATGAGAAGAAGGAGAAGGATGAGAAGAAGGAGAAGGAGAAGGATGAGAAGAAGGAGAAGGAGAAGGATGAGAAGAAGGAGAAGGATGAGAAGAAGGAGAAGGATGAGAAGAAGGAGAAGGAGAAGCAGAAGGAGAAGGATGAGAAGAAGGAAAAGGAGAAGGATGAGAAGAAGGAAAAGGAGAAGGATGAGAAGAAGGAAAAGGAGAAGGATGAGAAGATGGAGAAGGAGAAGGATGAGAAGAAGGAGAAGGAGAAGGATGAGAAGAAGGAGAAGGAGAAGGATGAGAAGAAGGATGAGAAGAAGGAGAAGGATGAGAAGAAGGAGAAGGAGAAGGATGAGAAGAAGGAGAAGGAGAAGGATGAGAAGAAGGAGAAGGATGAGAAGAAGGAGAAGGATGAGAAGAAGGATGAGAAGAAGGAGAAAGATGAGAAGAAGGACAGTTCTGTGACAGTTTCTGTCTATTTCTGACAGTTCTGGGACATTCACTCCATACAGCGGTTTCAACCGCTGTATGGAGGGAATGTCATAGAACTGTCAGAAATAGACTATTAATGACAGTTCTGGGACTGTCCTTCCATACAGCGGTTGAAACATTGTATCTATTTGTTTCCATAAATGGATCCATTTATGGAAACAAATAGATACAATGTTTCAACCGCTGTATGGAAGGACAGTCCCAGAACTGTCATTAATAGTCTATTTCTGACAGTTCTATGACATTCCCTCCATACAGCGGTTGAAACAGCTGTATGGAGTGAATGTCCCAGAACTGTCAGAAATAGACTATTTATGACAGTTCTGGGACATTCACTCCATACAGCGGTTGAAACATTGTATCTATTTTTTTCCATAAATGACATTCTGCAAATACACTTAGAGGAGCGCTGCAGATACACTTTTTGCCGGCTTGGAATTAATCTTATTTTCATCCTACTTCTTCTTCTTCATCCTCATCCTCATAAGAAGAAAAAGAAGAAGTAGGATGAAAATAAGAATAATTCCAAGCCGGCAAAAAGTGTATCTGCAGCGCTCCTCTAAGTGTATCTGCAGAATGTCATTTATGGAAAAAAATAGATACAATGTTTCAACCGCTGTATGGAGTGAATGTCCCAGAACTGTCAAATAGTCTATTTCTGACAGTTCTGGGACATTCACTCCATACAGCTGTTTCAACCGCTGTATGGAGGGAATGTCATAGAACTGTCAGAAATAGACTATTAATGACAGTTCTGGGACATTCCTTCCATACAGCGGTTGAAACATTGTATCTATTTGTTTCCATAAATGGATCCATTTATGGAAACAAATAGATACAATGTTTCAACCGCTGTATGGAAGGACAGTTCCAGAACTGTCATTAATAGTCTATTTCTGACAGTTCTATGACATTCCCTCCATACAGCGGTTGAAACCGCTGTATGGAGTGATTGTCCCAGAACTGTCATAAATAGTCTATTTCTGACAGTTCTGGGACATTCACTCCATACAGCTGTTTCAACCGCTGTATGGAAGGACAGTATGACATTCCCTCCATACAGCGGTTGAAACAGCTGTATGGAGTGAATGTCCCAGAACTGTCAGAAATAGACTATTTTTGACAGTTCTGGGACATTCACTCCATACAGCGGTTGAAACATTGTATCTATTTTTTTCCATAAATGACATTCTGCAAATACACTTAGAGGAGCGCTGCAGATACACTTTTTGCCGGCTTGGAATTAATCTTATTTTCATCCTACTTCTTCTTCTTCATCCTCATCCTCATAAGAAGAAAAAGAAGAAGTAGGATGAAAATAAGAATAATTCCAAGCCGGCAAAAAGTGTATCTGCAGCGCTCCTCTAAGTGTATCTGCAGAATGTCATTTATGGAAAAAAATAGATACAATGTTTCAACCGCTGTATGGAGTGAATGTCCCAGAACTGTCATAAATAGTCTATTTCTGACAGTTCTGGGACATTCACTCCATACAGCTGTTTCAACCGCTGTATGGAGGGAATGTCATGGAACTGTCAGAAATAGACTATTAATGACAATTCTGGGACTGTCCTTCCATACAGCGGTTGAAACATTGTATCTATTAGTTTCCATTTAGGATACAGATGTTTCAACCGCTGTACATGTGAAGAAGCTGTGAGAGAACTGTCAGAAATAGAGGAACTCTGCACATACACTTTTTGCCGGCTTGGAATTATTCTTCTTTTCATCCTACTTCTTCTTCTTCTTCTTCTTCTTCATCCTCATCCTCATCCTCTTCTTCTGAGGATGAGGATGAAGAAGAAGAAATAGGATGAAAAGAAGAATAATTCCAAGCCGGCAAAAAGTGTATGTGCAGAGTTCCTCTATTTCTGACAGTTCTCTCACAGCTTCTTCACATGTACAGCGGTTGAAACATCTGTATCCTAAATGGAAACTAATAGATACAATGTTTCAACCGCTAAACATGTGTTCCTTCTGTCAGAGAACTGTCAGAAATAGCAGAGCTCACTGCAGGGACACTTTTGCCGGCTGATCGGGAAATGTTCGATTCGCGCACCCGAAGTAGGCAAAATTTCGGTTTCGACGCGAATCGAATATTTCCTGAAATTCGACTCGAATTCCGGTTCGCCTGGTTCGATTCGCTCATCTCTACTGGGATTATTGCGGGTCCCTTTAACAGACAGGAAACAGGTCGCTAATGTTTTATTAGTTACAACAATTTCCACTTTACAATGTTTGCTGAGAACTTTCAACCTTTGCTTAAGTATCTTCTCTTATCAATCAGACTTGAAATGACCAAGCAGCCCTTGGTGGAAAGGTATTTTCTAGATAAGTGTCTGTTGTTAACAACTGAAATGTCTGTTGCAATGTTGTGACTGTGATCAAGTCCAGAATAAAAGATCACATGAAGGTTAGGCTGGCTATACATGATTCATTTTTTCTGTTCAACCAGTGGGTTCAATAAAAAAAAATGAACTGATTCCCTCATCCACACATTCAATGTCATTCCCGTTTGAGTTATTGTATTCTGCCAGTGGGGATCCTTCCACAACAGCAAACACAACGATCGGTGTTGGCAGCTATAGCCGGCGGCACTGATCATTCAGGAAAAACTCAACAGGCTGGTTGATTGGACAAATTTCCATCCATTTATGGCCAGATTTAGAACAGAATAGTACGAAATGGAAATGCCAGCAATATTGGCACCTTGTGCCTTCACTGCCTTTTATATAGAGTGCACTTATCCTTTAAAGCGGAGTTCCACCTGAAAAAAAAAATATAAAAGTCAGCAGTTACAAAAACTGTAGCTGCTGACATTTAAAATACAGCCACTTACCTGTCCCTCGGTCCAGTGGTGTCCTCACCATGGCTGGTTTCACTGGCAGTCTTCTCTCCCTGGCACCGGTAACTTTAGTGTGGGTACCTGGCTGTGACAGTTTGCGGCTTCACAGCCAGGAGCACACTGCGCATGCACGAAAAACGCTGCGCTTTGTGAATGGCCCCGTAGTCTTCTGAGACCTGTCACGTGTCCCAGAAGACTACGGGGAGGGAGGACAACTTCCACTTCCTATTGCCTAGGCGATCGCAGCAGAAGTGGGAGCGGGTACCTGTCAAATTAGGGTACCCACTCCCCAAAGGTGCCAATCCTAATGGGGAGCGGGGATCAAAGGCTTAAAGCGGATCTTCCCCTTTTAGGAGAAGCTCCACTTTAAGTTTCTTTAAGCTCCAATGTTTATTTAAATTCCTTTCCAGCTGTCGCCCTGTACTGGTTTCAGCAGATGTGATCTGAAATCTGAGCGAGAGAAGAGACGCCACCAATCTATTATCTTGCAGCGGGTCCCTGCTTGTGCCCTGCAGCCCTATCAGTCCATCCAGATTGCTGTGAGCTGTCATATCGCACCACCACTCTGACTCCTGGAGCAGTCTACAGGTCTTTCAGACGTAAGTGAGAAGTATTTAACCATGCACTAATCTGGTGCCCTGCTCAGTTTCCTTTGTATGCTCTGGAGCAGGGGCGGACTGACCATTTGGAAACTCGGGCACTGCCCGAGGGCCCAGGGTCAGTAGGGAGCCCCATGAGATGCCCCTGGTACCTTTTTCATAGGCTTTTTTGAGTTTGGGCAAGGACACAGGGGCCCCATGATCCCCTATTTCTCGGGGGCCCCATGAGTTGTCAGTCCACCCCTGGTACTGAGGCCAGGAAGACATAGGAAACTGTAGGCCATCAGCAGACAATTTGGACTAGTACTTAGGTCAGCTCTCCCCAGGCTGCTCCCTCCACAGCCAACAATAAGATTTCTGTACAAAAAGAAACACTCCTTCTTTATTTTGGCTGGTACTTGGTGCAGGATCACGATGTGAGGCACTCGATTGCCTAGTCTCATGATTGAAATTACTCTGCTTGAGATAAATATAAATATTGGAACGCTGTAATTAAATAAAGGGAAAAGCAGATGCCTGGTCAGTTGAAAAAGCATTAAATCAGATTCATTTCCCTTAAAGCAAAATTAAACCCAAAAGCAAACATCTATTATATTGCAGCTTAATTATCGTTAAATGTGATGGCTACATTAGTTTTTTTTTTAGGCTTTCTTATATTTTCACCTGGGGATCCAGCCAGTAAGTCTGTTGTTTTTCAAAAGAAGATGTAGTAACTTGCAGCGTTGAGACAAACCATTTTCTATTGACAGGGGTGCTTATGATGATCAGCTTTTATGCAAAGCGGAGTTCCACTCACACTGTTAAAAAATAAAGGTCAGCAGCTACAAAAACTGTAGCTGCTGACTTTTAAAAAACATTCACTTACCTGTCCCTCGGTCCCGAGGTGTGTCCCCCCGCAGCCCGTTTCACTGGCCGTACTGTATTCCAGTGTGGGCACCCGGCTGTGATAGCTTGTGGCTTCACAGCCGGGTACCCACTGCACATGCGCGAGTAGCACTGCACTTCATGAATGGTCCTGTAGTCTTCTGGGACCTGTCACATGTCCCAAAAGACTACAGGGAGGGAGGGAGGACACCTTCCACTTCCGATCGCCTAGGCTATCGGACCGGAAGTGGGAGCGGGTACCTGTCAAATTCGGGTACCCGTTCCCACCCCGCAAAGTTGCCAATGGGGAGCAGGGGAGCAGTCCTTAAAGCAGAACTTCCCCTTTTGGGTGGAGTTCTGCTTTAACCACTTCAAGTCCGGACACTTTCACCCCCTTCCTGCCCAGGCCAATTTTCAGCTTTCAGCGCTACCACACTTTGAATGACAATTGTGCGGTCATGCAACGCTGTACCCATATGCATTTTTTAGCATTTTTTTGAGACAGATAAAACTTTATTTTGGTGGTATTTATTCACCACTGGGATTTTTATTTTTTGCTATAAAAATGAAAGTCCAAACATTTAGAAAAAAAAAGTGTTTTTCTTATAAAATGTTGCAAATAAATAATCTTTCTTCAAAAAACTTGACCAAAATGTATTCAACTATCTTTTTAGTAAAACATAATAACCCAAATTAGTTCATAACCAAAAATTATAATTTTTTAAAAATTTTTCTTTTACATTTTTCTTTTATTTTTTTATATTATTATTTATGTTTTTTTTTTTTTTTTAAATATACTGTCACCCTAGCAGTACAGTGTCACCATAGTGACACTGTAATACTTGTGGGGGGTGATGAAGATTTTTTATTTTTTTTTTACACTGATTGCCTTTATACCCATAAAGGCTGTAAAGGGAATCATTTCTCCTTCTCTCTAGCTGCATTCTTGCAGCCATGGAGAAATACTTGGAGAGCTGTGATTGGTCATAGCTTATCACACGGTACAAGGCTGTTGTGAATAGCCTTGTACCATGTGACCTCTGTGATCATTCACAGATTTCACTAGTATTCATGTGATCACTGATTGGCCAATCATTAATCACATGATCGAGACCTCACACAGAGGTCCCGTACAGCGATCGGTGTCACATGCCTGATGAAGGGGTCCTGCGAGACTCCAAAACGTTGCCTTGCAGTAACTATGTGATTGTTCATAAAAAACTTTTGGACCATATTGGTGATTCTCGGTGTGCTGGTGACATTCTCCCGTGTTACTGGCTAAGATCACCAGGTTAAAACAGAGGGGGAAAAAGCCTAAAGAAAGAAAACTAATGCAGCCACCACATCTAATCATTAGTAAGATGCAATATATTACATTGATTGTTCATAAAAACTTTTGGACCCATATCGGTGATCCTCGATGTGCTAGCGACATTCTCCCGTGTTACTGGCCAAGATCACCAGGTTAAAACAGAGGGGGAAAAAGCCTAAAAAAAGAAAACTAATGCAGCCACCACATCTAGTGATTAGTAAGCTGCAATATATTACATTTTTAGTTTTGGGTTCAATTCCTATTTTAGCTAGGATTCAAAGAATGTTTTCTTTCCTCCAAACTAATGCTTAACCACTTCAACCCCATAGGACATACCCATACCTGTGCCGGAAGGCATCATCCCAGTATCAAAAGTTTCAGTCGGCGATGGGCTTGTAGGTAGAAGTGATCCAAGCAGCTATACAGTCGCTCAATCACTTTTATAATAATAAAGCATACCTGTAGGTAAAATGAATGCATTGTTTAGGAGATATTCCCTGTTTTTGTCAGCCGGTGCATGCGCTCTAAAGGTACAGTATACTATTGCCATTCCTTAAGAGCACTGTGCCATGGCATGGCATGCCCAAAAGTGACGTCATCGTGTCTTGGCCAGTCAGACAGCCAAAGCTTGTGAACCTGGAAGGAAGACCAGGGGAAGATGGAAGCCCTGTCAGCATATTATAGCATTGCCTTGCTGTGGATTTTTTTCTTTATTTTAATCTGAGTTTATTACTGCTTTAGGCCCCTTTCAGATGGGTGGACCCAGCAGCAGATGGATCTCTCCACTGATCCTCCCTGAGCAAGTGGATGACAGGTCTGTGTCCGCTCCCATGCCACAGACACAGCCTGCTGTTTTCTATGGGTCTGTTCATTTCCACCTGACTGTCATTCGATACGCCAAACGGATGGGGAGCATCCTCATCCGTCTGTTTTTGGAGTACAGGATGTGATCGGATGCTGGCGGGTGTCAGCGGATTTGTCCGCTGACACCTGCCGGTCCATAGAGGTCTATGGATGGTCCGATTGGGGTCCACCCGCAAATCTGACAAGCAGACCCAATCGGACCATCAATGTGAAAGGGGCCTTAAAGTGTTTTCCTAAAAATTTGCATTTTTAAAATAGCTGCACAAATATTATGCAACATAGAAAATTACAACAACCACTAATTTATTTTCCAGGGCTTCTGCTTTCAAAAATATATAATGTTTGAGGGTTCTAAGTAATTTTCTTGCATTAAAATAAAAAATGCTGATTTTTACATGTATGTAATGTGTTTGAATTGAACCGGGGGTCACATTTCAAAATCTGCTTCAATATTGATATCTGAATTACCCTCTTCTTTTATATGTAGTGAAGCCTGGTGGTGAGATGTCCGCACAAGACTACTCAACTTTTACTATCTTCTGTCGTGGCCAACAGGAGCTGCAGAAGCAATAGAAGTGATAACTATACACACTATATTGCCAAACTTATTGGGCCAGCCCTCCAAACATTGGATTCAGGTGTTCCAATCCCCTCCATGGCACTTACCTGACTGCATTGTGCCAAGTGTAAAGTTTGGTGGAGGGGGATTATGGTGTGGGGTTGTTTTTCAGGGGTTGGACTTGGCCCTTTAGTTCCAGTGAAGGGAACTCTTAAGGCGTCAGCATACTAAGACATTTTGGACAATTTCAAGCTCCCAACATTGTGGGAAGAGTTTGGGGATGGCCCCTTCCTGTTCCAACATGACTGCGCACCAGTGCACAAAGCAAGGTCCATAAAGACATGGAGGAGCCAGTTTGGGGTGGAGGAACTTGACTGGCCTGCATAGAGTCCTGACCTCAACCAGATAGAACACCTTTGGGGTGAATTAGAGCGGAGACTGTGAGCCAGGCCTTCTCATCCGACATCAGTGCCTGACCTCACAAATGTGCTTCTGGAAGAATGGTCAAACCTTCCCATAGACACCCTCCTAAACCTTGTGGACGGCCTTCCCAGAAGAGTTGAAGCTGTTATAGCTGTCAACTCAGTATTGAACCCTACGGACTAAGACTGGGATACCATTAAAGTTCATGTGCGTGTAAGGGCCGGCTGACCAATACGTTGGGCAATATAGTGTATAACAGTTGGGTGAGCTGCATGGGTATATTATAACCACAGGTGAAGCAGGCACAATCCACTAGGTTCCACTATGTACACACTTATGTACTGTTGCCTTTGGAGAAAATTTTTATACAGCATTTAACAGAGTGCACCATGTTCCTGGAACATATTTTATGTATACTGTAAATATATACATATATATATATATATATATATATATATATGTATATATAGGAAATGTGTACAGCACTTGCTGAGGATATCATTAGTGCCAACAGCCAGAGACTCAATCTGTTAAAGATAGTCCAAAATGGTTTGCAGCACACATTAAAGTTTTATTTTTTTTATTCCAAAATGACAGAACATATTGGCAAATGTTTTGAGTAATACGCCTTTATCAGCTAATTTTCTTTAATGAGCTATTTAGCCTGCCAAAGATTTCGTAATTTTGTGCAGGAAGTCCCAAGACGTACACCACATACACGTACACCATCTTTTTCTGTAGTTAACCAATTGCACTTTATCACCTCCATGCCCTAGCTTGAGAATGGACAGTGAAGGAGCAGAAAGCCCACCAGTGAGGTAATTTCTCTGCTCTTTCCTTATGTCAGCATATGAGCACAGCAATAAAGGCTGATTGGCTTAGTGTACTGCTCCTCCCTCTTCCAGACTGAGTTTAGCTGTACATGTGATTTATAAGAGACCAATAGCAAGACAGATTCAGGTACATGTATACATAGTATTTAAAAATAAATATCATGAATTATTAATGAATACATATCTGCATTACATTGTGTTTTTATATTTCAGCTATATATCTTTAACAGTCATATTTTGTAGCATAGCTGAGAACTTACCACTGAGGTACTCTAGAGATGACAATCAAACATATATGCGGCCAAGTGGGCCGCGTTTTGCACGGGCACAAGAGCCCATTCATTTGAATGGACTCCCATGCCCGTGATACGCAGGGAAGTAGTCCCTGCACTTCTTTGGAAAATGCAGCCCGCACGGGAACCTCAGTTCCCAGTACGGTTGCGTTTTCCAGTGCGGGCGGCGTGCCATTAGAACCAGGGGCGGACTGACAACTCATGGGACCCCCGGGCAATAGGGGATCATGAGGCCCCTGTGTCCTTGCCCAAACTCAAAAAAACCTATTAAAAAGGTACCAGGGGCATCTCATGGGGCCCCCTACTGACCCCGGGCCCTTGGGCAGTGCCCGAGTTTCTAAATGGTCAGTCCGCCCCTGATTAGAACTAATGGCACCCGCCTGCGGGTCCGCATTTCTTTTTGTGGGTGGTGCGGCTGCACGGATTTTCGTGCGGATCCACAGCGGCACCACTCGCACAGATGTGAACCTAGGGTCTGTGCCCCCCTATAAATGACTTAGCGTTTAGGCTCCATTGACACTTGTGCAACTTGTCATGCGTCTTTGGACACATAAAGTTACATGACAAATGGCAGCCCATGTATTTCAATTGAAGCCATTCAAATCTACGCAACCTAAAGTCGAAGCAACTTTAAAAATGTTCTTGCACTACTTTGATTAGACTTTTATGTGACTTGAGTGCCATAGACTCTCAAGTAAACTCTCAAAAGTCGCATCTTAAAGCGCAGTTCCAGTGAAAATAAAAAAAAAATAAAAGTCAACTATTAAACTGTAGCTGCTGACTTTTAAAAAACAGACACTTACCTGTCCCTCGTTCCCGCAGTTTCCCCCCTGCAGCACGTTTCACCGGCCGCCTTGTGTTGCCTGCGCCGGCATCTTCAATGTGGGCACCCGGCTGTGACACCTTGCGGCTTCATAGCCGGGTGCCTACTGCACATGTGCGAGTAGCGCTGCGCTTTGTGAATGGTCCCGTAGTCTTCTAGGACCTGTCATGTGTCCAGCGGTGATTTAGGTTTTGTGCTGCTCTAGGCAACACAAAAATTGCCCCCCCTTCCCCCCACAGAGAGAGACTGACATTGGCGAACAACACCCAAGCTCCCTACTCGAGAGAGCCTTCCACCACCACTACCCCCCATACACCAGCCACCATCCCCCCATGGTGAGAGAGAGAAAGACACTAACCTTCCTTCACAGCTCTGGACATCCCCAGGAATGAGAGTCGGGCTGTGCATACACCGTCATGAAACCCGCAGCCTCTCTTGGAACCCACCAGGTCCCCATGCCACGTGTGTCCCTTCTTCCATCCCTGCTTCCAAGGGGCAGTGCTGCCCCCCTGAAAAATGCCACCCTAGGCAAATGCCTTGTTTGCCTTGTGGTAAATACACCCCTGCATGTGTCCCAGAAGACTATGGGAAGGGAGGGGGAGAACAACTTCCACTTCCAATTGCCTTAGGTGATTGCAGCGGAAGTGGGAGCGGGTACCTGTCAATTTCGGGTACCAGCTCCCCAAACGTGCCAATCCTTAACGGGATCGGGGGGGCCATTCCTTAAAGCAGAAATTCCCCTTTTGGGAGGAGCTCCACTTTAATTTTATCAATGCAACAGTTGTATAACAGTCATAGCCAAAGTCAACAGCCAAAATTGCATCAAAGTCGCAATGGAAATTGCACGACTTTGGAGTTGTGAATGGAACCTAACCAGTAACACTACCTAAAACTGGAATGTATTAGAACAGATTGTATTAAAGCGGTAATAAACCCAAAACCAAACATGTCATATATTGCAGCTTACCAATCATTAGATGTGGTGGCTGCATTAGTTTTCTGTTTATGGTCTTTTTCCCCCCTTCTTTTCACCTTGTGATCTGGCCAGTAACACACCTCCTGTATTAGTGAGACACAACGCCAGAGGAAAGAGCACAGGAGGCACAGCAGACAGCAGCATTGTCAGTGTGGAGGGGAGGATAGTGTTAAGTGTATTAGCAGATTTAGATATACTAACAAACTGAAGCCAAACTCCAGCTCTCACTACAGCAAACTGTTTTTGCTTTTTTTTTGGATAAAGGTTTCGCATAAATGAATAAAAGCTGATCATTTTAATCACCCTACCAGTGCTAAGTGGTTTGTCTCATCAATGTAAAGCACTACATTCTGCTGGAGAGCTTGGGTTTTTGAAGAACAGACTTTCTGGCTGGATCACCAGATGAAAATAGAAGAAAGAAAGGCTAAAAAAGGAAAATGAATGCAGCCATCACATCTAAGAATTGGTAAGCTGCAATATAATAAATGTTTGCTTTTGGGTTTAATACTGCTTTAAAGGAATGTTTTCTAGTAAGTGAGCAGCTTTGCAATCATACTGCCATGCAGTTACGCTGCGATCCGTTTTTCTTCTTCCTTTGCATTAAAAAAAAAGAGGACAAAAAATGTGTGACCATGCATTCCTTTGGGATTCTTTACACTGATCAGCTGTAGGTCCGCTGCATTTTTTTAAAATCCACCTTGCTACATTTTTGGTGCGGTAAAAAAAAAGCACCAGTGTTGTGTTTTTGGTGCGGTTTTTGAGTTACACGTCCTGTAAAAAACACACTGCAAATGCTGAAAAACACATGTGCGTTTTTGCCATGGATCAGTGTAAAAGTTACTGTATATTCTTTGCTATATACTCACACAGCTGTCTCTGGATGATACACTGTGTATAATCAATTCATCTGTTAGCTGTAAAAATCAGATGTCTCTGCGGTGTGTCGGCTTCTACCGTCATATGATTTCATTTCAGATTTAACCATCTCCTTTCTACGTTGTAAAAACCTTATAAATACATCTGTCATCTGATCATATTATCCGATTCTGTGAAGAATCATTTGATCAGATCGCTATGTGTATGTGTCCAATCCTTTTTTGGCCAATCTGATCAACTTATTGCTATGCAAGCGAACTCTATTCAGCATTTCTGATTAAAAAAGAAACATTATCAATAGTTCGTACATCCGATTATATTATCTGATTCTGTGAAGACCATGACTTGTATGGTCACCGTAAGTCCAATTTTGTTTGGCCAATCTGGTCAACTCATTGCTAGCTGCAGGAAACTAAAATATATTACAGTATAGTATTTTATTATAACATTTCTATTTGTTTTATAATAGATCAATATAAACACCACAATAACCAATATACAACAATACCAATGTATCCTCAGCTGATCTGACTGTGGTGGAGACATCGGGTCGCTGTTGTTGGGTTAATGTGCTTAGAATACCTTTAATTATTTTTGTAGGAATCAAAAATATATTACATTATAGTATATTATTATAACGTTTCTATTTGTTTTATAATAGATCAATATGAACACCACAGTAACCAATATACAATACTAATGTACCATCTGCTGATCTGACTGTGGTGGAGATATTGGGTCGTTGGGTTAATGTACTTAGAACACCATCAATTATTTTTGTAGGAATCGAAAATATATTACAGTATAGTACTATTTGTTTTATAATAGATCAATATGAACACTACAGTAAACAATATTCAACAATACCAATGTATCCTCAGCTGATATGACTGTGGTGGAGACATCGGGTCGTTGTTATTGGGTTAATGTGCTTAGAATACATCAATTATTTTTGTAGGAATCAAAAATATATTACAGTATAGAATTTTATTATAACGTTTCTATTTGTTTTATAATAGATCAATATAAACACCACCAATATACAACAATACCAATGTACCATCTGCTGATCTAACAAGGGGCGGACTGACCATTTGGAAACTCGGGCAGTGCCAGAGGGCCCGGGGTCAGTAGGGGGCCCCATGAGATGCCCCTGGTACCTTTTTCATAGGCTTTTCTGAGTTTGGGCAAAGACACAGGCAAGGACACAGGGGCCCCATGATCCCCTATTGCCCGAGGGCCCCATGAGTTGTCAGTCCGCCCCTGGATCTGACTGTGGTGGAGACATCGGGTCGCTGTTATTGGGTTAATGTGCTTAGAACACCATCAATTATTTTTGTAGGAATCGAAAATATATTACAGTATAGTATATTATTATGACATGTTCCTATTTGTTTTATAATAGATCAATATGAACACCACAGTAACCAACATACAATACCAATGTACCATCTGCTGATCTGACTGTGGTGGAGACATTGGGTCGTTGTTGTTGGGTTAATGTGTTTAGAACCCCATCAATTATTTTTGTAGGAATCGAAAATATATTACAGTCTAGTACTATTTGTTTTATAATAGATCAATATGAACACTACAGTAAACAATATTCAACAATACCAATGTATCCTCAGCTGATATGACTGTGGAGGAGACATCGGGTCGCTGTTATTGGGTTAATGTGCTTAGAACACCATCAATTATTTTTGTAGGAATCGAAAATATATTACAGTATAGTATATTACTATGACATGTTCCTATTTGTTTTATAATAGATCAATATGAACACCACAGTAACCAATATACAACAATAATAACGTATCCTCGGCTGATATGACTGCGGTGGAGACAACGGATGGTTGTTGTTGGGTTAATGTGCTTAGAACACCATGTGCTTTGTTTAATATTGAATTACATAAAATTCCTGGACCGTACAGATCAGCCACACAGCTACAGCAAGAACAGGTTTACTAAGTCATGAAAACATGGAGTCTGCTGGAAGGTGAGAAAGATAAGCAATGATTACAGGGCAATACATTGAGCCCCTGCAGACATCAGAAATACAGGCGGTTTGTACTCACGGTGTGCACAGAGTCTGCTGTTGTCTGTGGCTGGGAGCAGCTGTCAGCCTGACCTAAGCTGTGTAGGATCAGCAGAGAAATGAATGGGTGTGGAGAGACCAAGGGATGAAGGATCGGTAGGGTGGAACTACAGCTCATGACGAGGAGCTCGGGAGAGAACAGAGGAAGGCCTGCAGAGAGAATGGAGGGCATAGAAGGGGCAGCTTGGAAGGAAATAGTGAACATGAAATGAAAGATTTAATGGGGGATATACAGAAATGCTGAGCAAAGGCAGTCTGCTTGAAAGCCGATGTCTTTTTAAATCTCCTGTACTGGAGTGTTGTGCTGAGAATCTGGATCAAATCCTTTCCAGTGGCGAAAATTCCCCATCGTTTTAAGGTAGACAGCTGCTGTCACACTGTCTGGCCTGTTGCTAATAGTCATACAGGGGTTTCAGTTTGGAAAAATAATAAACTGTCTAGGTCTGACGGGGCTTATGTCCTCTTCGGTTTGGATCTAATTGGAGTTGACCCTGGGAGTATCCTTGCACTATTGGTCTCCAAACTGCGGCTCAGGGGCCGGATGCGGCTCTTTGCTTGCCTTTATTCGGCCCCTGGGGCAATTTTCCTCCCACTGTCTTCCACAATGAAGCATAATTTTCGCTACTGACATCAACAACTGTGCACTATTCATGCCACTGATACCAATGATGGGGCACTATTCATGCCACTGATACCAATGATGGGGCACTATTCATGCCACTGATACCAATGATGGGGCACTATTCCTCCCACTGATACCCATGATGGGGCACTATTCATGCCACTGATACCAATGATGGGGCACTATTCATGCCACTGATACCAATGATGGGGCACTATTCATGCCACTGATACCAATGATGGGGCACTATTCATGCCACTGATACCCATGATGGGGCACTATTTATGCCACTGATACCAATGATGGGGCACTATTCATGCCACTGATACCAATGATAGAGCCCTATTTCTCACACTAATACCAACAATAGGGCACTATTCTTTCCACTGACACCATGGATGTGACACTATTCCTCCCACTGGTATCAACAATGGGGCACTATTCGTCCCCCTAATACCAAAGATGCATTGTTTACTCCCACTGATGTCAGGACATTTCTACTCCCAATGGCCACAGTCCCGCCCCTCTAAAGTCCAAAGGACAGTAAACTGGCCCTTTGTTAAGAAAGTTTGGAGATCCCTGCTTTATACCATGCCCAGACCCTGACAGGTGCTTCCTAAAAGATTCAGTCTGAGTAGTTGTCAAAATAAAGGATTATGTTCATTAAAGTGGAATTCCATACTAGAATCAACTAAGAGTAAAACTGCTCCCACCCCCCTTCTAACACCTATACCAAAGATCTCCAAACTGTAGCCCACAGCCCAGATGTGGCCCTCTGCTTGCCGTTATCTGGCCCTTGGGGCAATATTCCCCCCACTGACACCAGCGATGGAACACTATTCCTCCCACTGATACAAGGCATTATCCATCCCACTGACACTAATGATGGGACACTCTTCCTTCCACAGATACAATACATTATTCCTCCCACTGACACCAATGATGGGAAACTATTTCTCCCACTGATAGAAGGCATTATTCCTCCCACTGACACCAATGATGGGAAACTATTCCTCCCACTGATACAAGGCATTATTCCTCCCACTGACACCAATGATGGGAAACTATTCCTCCCACTGATACAAGGCATTATTCCTCCCACTGACACCAGTGATGGCACAGTATGCCTTCCACAGACACCAGAGATGGAGAACTAATTCTCCCACTGATGCCAGTTATGGGGCACTATTCCTCCCACTGACACCAATGATGTAATTTTATTATTCCCACTGACCACTGTCTATGGTGTTAGTTACTCCCACCAATAGTACAAACAAATGATAACCACCCCAACGTATAACTGGCCTTTGCAGCAAAGGAGCACATAGGAGGGCAATGCATGTCAAAAAACAAAAATTCCCAGCTCACTTACCAGCCAGCCTGCAACAAACCACATTACCCTGTCTAACAATTCACCTTCAAACAAGGGGTTTAGTTTGCACACATTTGCAAATATATGTGTAAGCTGCAGAGTCCACGTCACAGCACCCCAATAGATCTGCAGTCCTAATGCTATAAATTTTGAGATTCTCCAAAGTTGGAGCACATAAATAATAATGGATAGACTAAGGGCAGGTATGCCTGGAGGGATCCCACCCCTCCTTAACCTCTTGGTGCTGGCCAAACACAAATGTACGGCCTCCCGGCGTCTGAGCCTAGACGCCGAGCTGCCGCACATTTGCGTTCTATTGAAAAAACACATATGTGCTGAGAGCGCGCTCCCTGCGAGCTTCTAGCACACACGTTTGGTATCCGCGGAAAGGTCCCGATATCCTCTTTCGATTGGGACCTTTCCCAATCATTTGACCGCCGTGACAGCGAATCACGGCAGCCACATGACCCTAACACCCCGCCCCACCTCCCGGCTTCTGGTACCCTTAAAGGGCCGGGAGGCGCTGGCGCCAAGGGGTTAAAGGTATAGGAGCACACTGGACCCCCAGCAATAACACAATGGCAGTGAAGGTATCCAGTGCATCCCCTCGCCAATTAACCTCGCTAGAGGTCTGATTATGTCCATATTTCTGTGCTCCAAGCAGTACATTTTTTTGCATGGAAATATGTTGTTTTTTTATTGTAGGCCTGTAATTTTTAGGAATAACTCACTGAAATCTGTCCGAACAAGAGTCTAGTAAACATCCCGGGTATGATAAAACTTGAAACACGAAATCATAAATTATAATTTAATAAATAATCATAAAAATAATAATATAATAATAATAAATTTAATTCAATAATATAATCAAACCAAAAACACTGAAATTTGAATTAGAGCTCCAAGTTTGCACATCGCTGAGCTCAGTCGCAAAATCGTTTTCAGTGTCTGATGAGGAATTTCCCCCACGATTATCACTCAATTCTGCAAGTGGTTCTGATTTACTATCACTGTTCTCTAGCCGGTCTAAAACCGCTTTTGACCTAAAGGGACGCTTTTTGGACGCCATGGATGTTTCTCAGTTTCCAGGCAGAAAGAACGGTAAAATGCAGGCAGGGCGCAGGACAAAGCACTCGGGACAAAATGTATGTGAAATGGTTTGATACAGTAATGTTATACTATGTGATTTTAGTGGATTTAGTGAATGTCACTTTTTTAATTTTCAAATTTCCCGCCGGTTCCGTCCCCTGCGAGCGTCGGGTCGTACGGGGGACAGAACCGGCGGGAAATTTGAAAATTAAAAAAGTTTAACCAGATGACAGATGCCGGCATCCGCCGGATTACATTGCCGGGGACACTGCAGGAGGAACATCGCGGGAGCGCAGGACAAGGTAAGTGAAGAACAGATCCCAGAGCAACGCTGCAGTGTATTCCCGAGTGTAGCTCGGGGTTACCGCTTGTGGTACTGAAACTTTACCCCGAGCTACACTCAGGAATACCACCAGGGGGTTTAACCAACGGTACAAACAAAACTACACTGGCCACAGTCCGACTTCCCTAAAGTTTGAAAGGCAGTAAACTATCCCTTTGTTTTGAAATTTTGGAGATCCCTGACCTATACTAACTACCCTGTGAAGGAAGATGCATATGCTAACCTTGCTTAGGGTGCTCCAGTCTGTTATGACATCGGCTCCCAATGGGTGGCTTCAGAGGAGAGGAGGGACCCATAAAGCAGTACCCATACCATATCAGAAATAACCTTTTCTTCTATATATTGTAAAACAAAAACCAGAATGCTGTACATTGAAGTCCACTATTCTAAGTAGGTATATTCTAAATATTCTTTAGGTGTGCAGTGAAGATTTCTGTCATATGAGCCATACAACATCGACAGTTCTGAAGCTGCTGCCAACTGGAGACTTTTATGAGCCAACCTTGGCCTGTAACCCTAGTACCTCTGTTACTAAACTAAGCAGCAAGTCACTGAGGAAGTTGACATTGAAGTGCTGGGTGTAGGGGCCAAAATGCATGGTTTCCTATGCAGGCAAAAGAAGAGGTTCACTTTAGCCCAAATCCCCCAGCACCATATACTTTCTTATACTTCCCTGCTGTTCCATTTAGAAACTTGGAGAGTTACCTAGTTACATGGTTTGATCTTGTTGATTGGCCCATCACTGTCACATGGGGCTAGAAAAGCAGTCACACTCAGCCGTTTATAAGCTCCGAATAGAAAGATATCTTTTTTTTTTATATAATTGGAGAGCAACACTTTATTCAACCATCAGCATAATAAATTGAAATTTTATACTGCTAAGTGAAGTTGATTTTTTACTTTGTTCCCTTATAAAAAGATAGAGAGAGCAGTTTATTAAGTAAATTCAGTACAAAGGTAGTACAAAATGCAGTAACCCATCGTGGCCGGGAAGTAGTGATGGGCCGAACACCCCCCCCCCCCCCCGTATGGTTCACGGTCGAACATTCAAACCATTGAAAGTTTGACCGCGAACTTAATGCAAGTCTATGGGACTTGAACTCAATTCAAAAGTGCCCATTTTGAAGGCTTATATGCAAGTTATTGGCCATAAAAGGGGTATGGGGACTCGGTTACTGCCCTGAGGGACATGAATCAGAGAAAAAAAAGGGGCAGTCGTTTTTCATTGTTTAAAGTAAACAAAAAAAATCTGTAGATATCATGCCTGGGGGGGTCCCCTTAAACTACCTGCAAAATTGCACGTCTGTACAATGTATACAACCTGCTGCAACAGGACTGACTTTTTTTTTAAAGTGACAAAAAAACAGCGTGGGGTCCCCACAAATCTATACCGGCCCCTTTAGGTCTGGTAGAAAAGTTAGGAGGGACCCCACAGTAATTTTTTTTTTGTGTGGGGTTCCCCCTAAGAGCCCTACCAGACCCTTTGGGCCAGGTAGAACTTTTATGGGAACTCCACCTCCCAAAAATGAGGGAAAATAGTGCATGGAGTTCCCCCTAAAAGCCAAACCAAGCCCTTTAGGCCCCACCCCAAAAAATGGGGGGGAAAGCGTGGGGTCCCCACTAAAATTCCTACCAGACCCTTGATCTGAGCACAGGCATGGCAGGCCAGGAAAGGGAAGGATGAGCTAGCATCCCCCCTCAAACCGTACCAGGCCACATGCCCTCAACATGGGGGGCTTTGGGGTAGAGGGGCTTCATCCCCCCCAAAGCGCCTTGTCCCCATGTTAATAGGGACAAGGGCCTCTTCCCCACAACCCTGGGCTGTGGTTGTGGGTGTCTGAAAGAAATAACTTATCTGAATCTGAAGGCCCGCTTTAACAAGGGGGCCCCAAGATCCCGATCCCTCTCCTTTTGAATGACTCCTACCCATTTACCAAAAAAGTGTAAAATGTCAATAAAAACACAACAGTTTTTGACAAGTCCTTTATTTTTAAAAAAAATGGTTCCATTGTTGTAATCCATCATCAATCACGGCGTCTAGTGTTGTCACGACGATGCTGACTCGGCGAACTAAAAAAAAAACCTGATGCCTGCTGACCCGTCTGCACCCGCCACGCACTCGCCACTATCTGATATTTGCGAGTCAGATGTAAACAATTGGGTGGAGCCAGCAGTGACGTCACCGCTAGCCCCACCCAATTGTGCTATGGTTGGCCAAAGCATTGCACCTGATCATAATTCCCATCCTGATCACCCCCCCCCAAATATTCCTCTCACCATCACATACACCTTGGGTTTACCAATCCCCCCAGATTTCACCAGTCCTGCAGCTCCTCTAGATGGCATCAATGTTGGGCATCCCTAGCTGTGTATCGGGCAGTCAGGAGAAGATCTCTACTAGCACCACAAGTGGTGGCGGCAGCTGCAGCAAATACCAGGGAGCCTCCTCCACCCCGCATATCTGGGCGCATGCTGCCATCTCTGATCTTGTCTGACAGTGGGACCCCGCCCCCTCCCTGAATGCACCTTGGATCTGCCCATCGCTCCTTCCTCCTCTGCATCCTTGGATCCGTTCTGACAGCGGGGTGAGCTCACCACCCCACTGAGTCTCAGTAAGCAGCTTACTAAACAGCAGGCAAACTAAAACTTCCATGCTGTACCTTCTCCTACTAGGAAATTTTAGCTTGCCTGCTGGAGGGACAAGTAGTTTAAAAATCCAAATCCCTAGCATGTGGCTGCAGCTCTGGATTTTAATGCCACCCCTCCCCCCCCCTTTCCTAGCCTAGCACCCCAAGGCAACTGCCTAGGTTGCCTTATGGTACCAATGGCCCTGCCAATTGGCCTAACATCTACCTGTGTGCAGGATACATAGCACCACCAGAGTCCCCATACTTCAGATCAGAAACCCTTGAAATTTTTAAAAACAGCTGCCCACGTCCAGTTTCTTGGACAGTTTCTCATCTATGGAGATCTCAATGCCAGAACAGGAAGAGAAGAGAGCTATGAAACCGCTGATAGTAACACACTGTACATTGGGATCTGCAAATTACTGTTCTAAGTCATTACAAACCAGGTGCAGACTGACCATTTGGAAACTCGGGCATTGGCCGAGGGCCTGGGGTCAGTAGAGGGCCCCATGAGATGCCCCTGGTACCTTTTTTCATAGACTTTTTTAAGTTTGGTAAAGGATACAGGGGCCCCATGATCCCCTATTGCCCGGGGGCCCCATGAGTTGTCAGTCCGCCCCTGTTACAAACACAAAGAAACACCTATGGCAATACAAGTAACAAGAGTCTATGGCACTACATACTCAACGGCAGCACTAAGGGAGACTCTTTGGGAAGATAAACATCAAGTTCCCATATGGAGGTAGTGTGGTAGATTATTTCATCACAGATATGAACTCGCACACATCAGTGCCTTTAACAGTTTCTCCACAAACACAGATGTCAGACCAAAGCAATTGCTAGATATTAAATTTCCAAACAACCCATCTTCAAAACATGTTAAAACGAGTCTTTTCAACATTGTTTAAATGGTCCAAACCGCCTACCATAAAATACAGAGACAATTAACAGAGTTGACATTTAGGTTCCATGTACACGGGACACTTCTGAACGGTGGAAACTGACTGCTGGAAAACGTAGGTTACAAAACGTCTGTTTAGCCGCGTTTGCATACTGCGTTTATGTTTAGAAGCGTTTTTTTTTAAAGATAACCTCAGGAGACCTTCCAAAATGCCCAGAATGTACTGAAAAATAGTAAAAAATTAACTATGTCAGACCAGGGGCGGACTGACAACTCATGGGGCCCCCGGGCAGTAGGGGATCATGGGGCCCCCGGGCAGTAGGGAATCATGGGGCCCCCGGGCAGTAGGGAATCATGGGGCCCCTGTGTCCTTGCCCAAACTCAAAAAAGCCTATGAAAAAAAGGTACCAGGGGCATCTCATGGGGCCCCCTACTGACCCCAGGCCCTCGGGCAGTGCCCGAGTTTCCAAATGGTCAGTCCGCCCCTGTGTCAGACATTTTGAGAGAATAGAGAGAGCAGAAGCAGAGAGAGCAGTATGTGTTGAGATTAGCTGTCGCTTTTTTTTTTTTTTTTTTTGTGGTGTTTGGATGTGTTCCAGCTCATTTCTGTGCAGTAATTATTGCAGCAGTGTCTAACATATTTTCTTTCATGCGAAACCCCAAAGTATGGTGTACTGGGTCCATTTGAGTACCAGGAAAACGCTTTGCATGCATTTTTCATGATGAAAAAAAGGCTCTGGACAGCATCTGGAAATGGAAGAGTTAAAACACATTTTCCAAATGCAAGCCATGTTTACAACCGTTTGAAACACTGATAAAATCTACTCCTGAACACAAGTTTTCTGCATTCAAAACAACAACTAAATTCAACTGCCTGTAAACAACTGTAAACAACGATGTGTACATGGACACAAAGGAAAACATTACGGAGAGTTCAGGGGCTGCTGAAAAAAATGCAGAAAAGCTCCTGAACGTCAGTTTATCAGCTGCACTGTACATGAACCCTAAAGGACAACTTGAAATCTTCCAAAACTACATATAAGAAAAAAGCCCACAAGGTGTGAAACACAACACAGGACAAAAAACATGCTGCTTTAGTGTGAACCATCCATTGGCCAAATTAGATGAAGGTGTGCGCACAGCTCCTCTGTAGGACTACAAATAGGGAAGACGTCCGGAATCCGCTGCACTCTTCAATCTGTATTATGAAAGTAAAATTAGCTTTACAGAGAGTATCAGGGACATCAAAGGTTAACGCGTTTCACCCTAAAAACTAGCGCTGATTCATAACCACCAGATACCAGTAAAACTGAACACCATATATACCTGTGTATATTCATGGAAACACCCTCACCTAAAGCCCAAAGGCTCCTCCCAGCCACAATAGCATGATATCTATAAAGGCAGGGCAGAACCACTTTTACACAGCACCAGACCATGATCCAAATTCTTCAAAATAAATGTCTATATAATTCCCTCTTCCACAACTACAAACTCTAAAGAAACATGCATAATTTGTGTGTGTGTATATATGTATGTATGTATGTGTGTGTGTGTGTGTGTGTGTGTGTGTGTGTGTATATATATATATACACACACAGTGGGGATCGAAAGTTTGGGCACCCCCCGCTAAACATTTGTATTAATGTGCATAAAGAAGCCAAGGAAAGATGGAAAAATCTCCAAAAGTCATCAAATTACAAATTAGACATTCTTATAATATGTCAACAAAAGTTAGATTTTATTTCCATCATTTACACTTTCAAAATAACAGAAAACAAAAAAATGGCGTCTGCAAAAGTTTGGGCACCCTGCAGAGTTAATATCTTGTACTGCCCCCTTTGGCAAGTATCACAGCTTGTAAACGCTTTTTGTAGCCAGCCAAGAGTCTTTCAATTCTTGTTTGAGGTATCTTTGCCCATTCTTCCTTACAAAAGTCTTCCAGTTCTTTGAGATTTCTGGGCTGTCTGTCACGCACTGCTCTTTTAAGGTCTATCCATAGATTTTCAATTATGTTGAGGTCAGGAGATTGTGAAGGCCATGGCAAAACCTTCAGTTTACGCCTCTTGATGTAATCCCCCGTGGATTTTGAGGTGTGTTTAGGATCATTATCCATTTGTAGAAGCCATCCTCTCTTTAACTTCAGCTTTTTCACAGATGGCATCAAGTTACCATCCAAAATTTGCTGAAATTTTATTGAATCCATTTTTCCTTCTACTCGTGAGATGTTCCCTGTGCCAATGGCTGCAACACAACCCCAAAGCATGATTGTTCCAACCCCATGCTTAGCAGTTGGACAGAGGTTCTTTTCATTAAACTCTGTGCCCCTTCTCCAAACGTACCTTTGCTCATTCCGGCCAAAAAGTTCAATTTTAACTTCATCGGTTCACAGAACTTGTTTCCAAAATGCATCAGGCTTGTCTATATGTTCATTTGCAAAGTTCAAACGATGATTTTTGTGGTGAGGACGTAGAAGAGGTTTTCTTCTGATGACTCTTCCATGAAGACCATATTTGTACAAGTATCTCTTGATAGTAAAATAGTGTACCACAACTCCAGTGTCTGCCAGATCTTTCTGGAGGGATCGTGCAGTCAAACGTGGGTTTTGAATCGTTTTTCTCACAATCCTGCGAGCTGTTCTGTCTGATATTTTTCTTGGTCTTCCAGATCTTGATTTAACTTCCACTGTTCCTGATGACTGCCATTTCTTAATTGCATTCCGAACAGAGGATATTGACATCTGAAAACGCTTTGCTATCTTCTTATAGCCTTCTCCAGCTTTGTGAGCGTCAACTATTTTCAGTTTCAGTTTTCTAGACAACTGCTTAGAAGAACCCATGGTGCTGATTGTTGGGGCAAGGTCAGATGAGTCTGGGCACTTAAAACCTTTGAGATTGACATCACCTGGTCTTCCCAGACAATGATTGAGAACAATCCATGACACTGGCAGGTTTCAGCTTTGCAAAGGGGGCAGTGCATGCTATAAATTCTGCAGGGTGCCCAAACTTTTGCAGACGCCATTTTTTTGTTTTCTGTTATTTTGAAAGTGTAAATGATGGAAATAAAATCTAACTTTTGTTGACATATTATAAGAATGTCTAATCTGTAATTTGATGCCTTTTGGAGATTTTTCCATCTTTCCTTGGCTTCTTTATCCACATTAATACACATTTTTAGCTGGGGTGCCCAAACTTTCGATCCCCTCTGTATATGTGTGTATATATATATATATATATATATATATATATATATTGTGGGGTTAGCTCAGGTGGGGGATCACCTTCCCTGGGAAAAAGGTAGACCGCACGGCAGGCTTTCTTAAAATCTGACTGGGTGTCAGCTTTATTTACAGGTTTGCAAAAATGTCAAAACAAACAAAACAGTAAAATAAACCCTTGCCATCCAGGCACTAACTAAACATGAAACTTTCCTCTCTCAGAGGTGAAGGGCTTCTCCCTGTCACCCAAAACAAAACAAACGCAAACCTTTTCTTGTAGGTATAGTACACACACAGCTCTCTCAGAATAGCTCTCAAGAGTCCCAGGCCACGAGCGACTCCTTGCTCCAGCCCTGCCCTTTTTATCTCACCTGTTGGTGGTCATCAGTGGAGCCCAAACTCTGGTCCGGACACACCTGCTTAACTGTGGCCCCGAAAACCCGGAGTGGACTCCACCTAAACTGTCAGGTATGAGCGTATGCGATGTGACACATAGCGTCCATCTATCACCTCGCCGTTCATACTGTCACATATCCCCCCCATCTGCTCAAGCCCCTGCGGCTGAGCAACTGTCCCAACCAGGCAATGGACCCGGGAAAGGGCATCTACATTACTTTGCAGTTTCCCCGCTCTGTGTTCCACTGTGAATTTGAACACTTGTAGCGCGAGAAACCACCTTGTCACTCGACTGTTTTTCTCCTTATTATCACACATCCATTTGAGCGGGGCATGATCAGTAACCAACTTGAACTGTCTTCCTAACAGGTAATATTTCAGGGCCTCCAAGGCCCATTTGATGGCCAAACCTTCCTTCTCCACAATGGCATAGTTTCTCTCATGTTTGTTGAGCTTTCTACTTAAGAAGACCACAGGGTGCTCCTCCCCATCTCTGATTTGGGACAGTACCGCACCTATTCCCACGTCAGAGGCATCAGTCTGTACCACAAACTCTGTTGTGAAATCTGGAGTCACAAGCACAGGTTGAGCACAGAGAGCTTGTTTCAGCCTTTGAAATGCGGTCTCCGCCTCGGGATTCCACTTAATCATGACCGACCCCCTACCTTTCGTCAGATCTGTCAGTGGGGCTGCAATGGTGGCAAAATTGGGGATAAACCGCCTGTAGTATCCTGTGATCCCAAGAAATGCCCGGACTTGCTTTTTATTTACAGGTTGGGGCCACTTTTGAATTGCCTCAATTTTATTGATCTGAGGCCTAATGAGACCTCGACCAATGATGTAGCCAAGATATTTGGCCTCCTCTAAGCCTATGGCACACTTTTTGGGGTTGGCGGTAAGACCTGCTTCCCTCAGCGAATCCACTACCGCTTGCAAGCAGAACAAATGAGACTCCCAGTCTGGACTGTGGATGACGACATCGTCCAAATAGGCAGCTGCATATTGGCAATGTGGTCTTAGCGTTTTGTCCATCATTCGTTGGAATGATGCCGGAGCACCATGTAAACCAAACGGCATCCGCTTATACTGAAAGGACCCCTCGGGGGTAGAGAATGCCGTCTTTTCTTTTGCAGCTTCCGTTAAAGGAATCTGCCAATAAGCTTTGGTTAAATCTAAGGTGGTTATGTACCAAGCCGTTCCCAACCTGTCAATGAGCTCATCCACCCGAGGCATCGAGTACGCATCAAACTTAGACACACTGTTCAGTTTCCTGAAATCATTACAGAAACAAATTGTTCCATCTGGTTTTGGGACCAACACTATGGGACTCGACCACTCACTCTGAGATTCCTCAATCACTCCCAACTCCAACATGTCCTTTATTTCCTTTGCCACCGCTTCCCTCCTGGCCTCGGGTATTCTATAGGGCTTTACATTTACGCGGACCCCTGGCTGGGTAACTATGTCATGCTGTATGACCGTGGTCAGTCCAGGTAGGTGAGAGAAGAAATCTCCATTTTTCCTCACAAACTCCTTAACATCATTTTGTTGGGCGACTGACAAGGTTTCAGTTATAGGTACCTGAGGGGCCACGTCCTTTTGGGGGCTTGGTACTGCCAACAAACTTTCCCTGTCTTTCCAAGGTTTTAAGAGATTAACATGATAGATTTGTTCGGGTTTCCTTTTCCCTGGCTGGTAAACTTTATAATTTACTTCCCCCACTTTCTCCCTAATTTCAAAGGGACCTTGCCACTTTGCGAGGAATTTACTTTCCACGGTGGGGACTAGCACCAGCACTCTATCCCCAGGGTTGAAGGTACGGATCCTGGCACCCCGGTTATAAACCCTTCTCTGGACCTCCTGGGCTTGCTCCATGTGTTCCCGAACAAGTGGCATGACAGCTGCGATTCTATCCTGCATCTGTGAGATATGCTCAATGACACTTCTATAGGGCGTGGACTCTGTCTCCCAGGTTTCTTTTGCAACATCCAGCAATCCCCTGGGATGTCTACCATACAGTAATTCAAAAGGTGAATATCCGGTAGATGCCTGAGGTACTTCCCGTATAGCAAACATGAGATATGGTAGCAAAAAATCCCAATTTCTCCGATCTTTGTCCACCACCTTTTTTAACATATTCTTAAGGGTCTTGTTAAACCTTTCCACAAGCCCATCGGTTTGGGGGTGGTAGACCGAGGTACGGAGATGGGAGATTTTGAACAATTTGCATAACTCTTTCATAACTCTAGACATAAATGGCGTGCCCTGATCCGTTAATATCTCCTTTGGAATACCTACACGACTAAACACCCGGACAAGCTCTTTGGCGATATTTTTACCGGAGGTATTACGCAAGGGGATGGCTTCAGGATACCGGGTGGCATAGTCCAGTATCACTAGTATGTGCTGATGGCCCTGGGCAGACTTTACTACTGGACCTACTAGGTCCATGCCCACTCTTTCAAACGGTACTTCAATTATGGGCAGAGGTACTAGCGGACTGCGAAAATGGGGTGAGGGCACAGAATATTGACATTCCGGGCATGACTCACAATGTGCTTTGACGTCTCCATGTAAGCCTGGCCAAAAGAATCTCTGGGTTATTCTCTCCTTTGTTTTCTCTACACCCAGGTGTCCACCCATTATATGCCCATGGGCTAAATCCAGTACCATCCGGCGAAAGGGTTTGGGGACCAGTAACTGTTCTACCACCTCCTCCCCTTGCTTTACCACTTGGTATAGCAAGTTATTTTTGAGAGCCATGTAGGGAAAAGACACCCCTACATCATTTTCAACAGGTTCCCCATCAACCATTTTAATATTTTCTCTGGCTCTATTAAGAGTGGAATCTTTCAGCTGTTCTGTACAGAAATCCTCCTTTCTGACCTCCAGGTCAGGCACGACATTCTGTCCACTCCCACTAGAACCCGAGATAATTTCTTGTTCCATATCCTCAATGTCTGGGGTTGGATCCAACTCCTCCTGCTCCCCAGCCATTACAGAGAAAGGGAAAAGGTCTAAACCTTCCTTGGACACACCCACAGTTTCCCCTTCCACCTTGCCGTCAAAGGGGTCAGGAGTTAGTTCAGGAGTTTTCAGTGTTTCCCCAGCAGGGGGAGCTCGGTCCTCCTGACTCCCCTCCTTATCCCATAACTTCCAGAAATGGGGAAAATCTCTCCCCAATATGGCTTCATGAAGCAGGGAGGGCACCACCCCCACAGAATGTGTCACAGGGCCCCAGGGAGTATCAATCTCCACTATAGCAGTCTGGTAATTACGTGTATCACCATGAATACAAATAACCCCAATCGTGCTAGGGTGTAAGCTTGCAGGGTTTACCAAATCACTTTTAACTAAGGTCACCACACTACCCGAGTCTAGCAGAGCAGTTACTGGCTTTTTATCAATGGCAATCACACACATTTGTTTTTCCATGCGTTTCTGACATGCTGAAGTACATACTACCTGTGCAAAAAGAGACATGCGTTTTCCTAAATAAGCATTTTCACATTGCATAGGTTCATCATTTAAAGGACAGTTTGCAGCAATATGACCTAACGCATGACAACGATAACATATTATATGTTCAGTACCTAAACCTCTAAACGGCTTTGGGGACCTTCCTGACCTATTGGGCCAGTCTCTAGGTCCTAAGCCTACAGTCTCATTATCTGACACAATAGTCTTATCATTTTTTTCTGAGCCTTTCGCCCATGGAACAGTCTTACCGGATCCTCTGGATAGTTTTCCACCCCTAGTGACCTTGGGGTACGGCCCAGGTGAATGAAAAAAGTCCTCAGCGGCTGCATATCTCTCCACCAGGTCCACCAGCTCGTTTGCAGATTTAGGGTCTCCACGGCCGACCCACTTCCTCAAAGGGGCAGGGAGTGCACGCAAATATTGGTCCATGACCACACGCTCCATAATCTGAGGGCCTGACAATACCTCTGGCTGGAGCCACATTTTGGAGAGATGTATCAAATCGAACATCTGAGACCTGGGTGGTTTGTCAGCCCTGTAATGCCACTGATGCACCCGCTGAGCCCGGACTGCAATGGTGACGCCCAGGCGTGCAAGGACCTCAGCCTTCAGGTTCTCATAGTCCTGGGCATCCCCTGGTTCCAGGTCATAATAGGCCTTTTGGGATTCACCTGTCAAAAATGGTGCAAGCAGTCCTGCCCATTGCTCCTTTTTCCATCTTTCCCGAACAGCAACCCTCTCAAAAGTTGTGAGGTAGGCCTCCACATCATCCGCAGGTGTCATTTTCTGCAAAACATAGCTGGCCCGCGCCATTTTCTGCTCCCCTGGCAGCGGATCTGCAGACTCCTTCTTTAATTCTAACAGGTGTTGGGCCACCTGCTTAAGGAGCTCTCGGTCTGCTTGTTGGGCTTCAGGTTGTGCCTGTTGGGCCTCCGCAAACTGGCGATTTGTCTCCCGTTGTACTGCATTGGCCTGCAGTAAGGCTCTTATTATTTCCTCCATCTTCCCACTTGCTCAGGAAGTTGCCCGCATCCTCCACCATATGTGGGGTTAGCTCAGGTGGGGGATCACCTTCCCTGGGAAAAAGGTAGACCGCACGGCAGGCTTTCTTAAAATCTGACTGGGTGTCAGCTTTATTTACAGGTTTGCAAAAATGTCAAAACAAACAAAACAGTAAAATAAACCCTTGCCATCCAGGCACTAACTAAACATGAAACTTTCCTCTCTCAGAGGTGAAGGGCTTCTCCCTGTCACCCAAAACAAAACAAACGCAAACCTTTTCTTGTAGGTATAGTACACACACAGCTCTCTCAGAATAGCTCTCAAGAGTCCCAGGCCACGAGCGACTCCTTGCTCCAGCCCTGCCCTTTTTATCTCACCTGTTGGTGGTCATCAGTGGAGCCCAAACTCTGGTCCGGACACACCTGCTTAACTGTGGCCCCGAAAACCCGGAGTGGACTCCACCTAAACTGTCAGGTATGAGCGTATGCGAGGTGACACATAGGGGTTTATTTACTAAAGCTGGAGAGTCCAAAATTAGACTCCCTTCTGCATAGAAACCAATCAGCTTCTAACCTCAGCTTGTTCAATGAAGCTTTGGCAATGAAACCTGGAAGCTGATTGGTTTCTGTGCAGAAGGGAGTCTGATTTTGGACTCTCCAGCATTAGTAAATAAACCCCATAGCGTCCCTCTATCACCTCGCCGTTCATACTGTCACAATATATATATATATATATATGTGTGTGTGTGTGTATGTGTATATATATATATATATGTGTGTGTGTGTATATATATATATATATATGTATGTGTATATATATATATATATATATATATATATATATACTGTATATGTGTGTATATATACAGTATATATATATATATATATGAAAGTCCAAAAATACAAATATAACCATGCTCATTTTTCTAGCAGAGAGATAATTGCGGAGATAAATACACCCAATAATGTTCTCATACATATAGTTTTCTTGAACGATTGTGTTTTTTCTTTTTCTTGGTATTGTTTCGTTGATTGTCATTTAAATGAAATCCCCCTGCAGCACTCGCATTGCTGGTAGTAGTGGTGCCAGGAGACGATGACAGTATTTCTTAATGGCACAGCAAAACAGATGTGATTTTGTCGTGATTGCCATGTAACAAAACGCATGAAAATGAAGGCTAAACACACAACCCAAAACATCTGGCTCAGTGCCAAAATTTGGTATAGGAGCTTCTTTGGAGCAGAGGAAGCCCATTCAAAATCCAAGAATCTATAACAAAACTTGCAAACAAAGTGATCCTGCAGCATTACTCAGCTGTGAACAGGCCTTAATGACACCCCAAACGTGGTGTGATTTTGCAACATTTGTTATGTGACAAATTGAGTGAAAATTTAAGCAAAATATGAAACGCAAAGCGCACCTGGCCTAGTGCCAAAATTTGGTACAGGAGCTTCTTTGGCATATTTTTGGAGCAGAGAGAGCCCATTCAAAATGAATGGTGGCGCTTCAAGAATGGACCAGAAAAACGTGCAAAAAAAGTGATGTTGCAGCATTGCTCAGGTGTAACCAGGGCCTCTATGGCATCCCCAAACACTGTGTGACTTTGTCACGATACATAAAAATCGAAGCAAAATTCACAACGCACCTCACTCGGTGCCAAAATTTGGTACAGAAGTTTCTTTGATGCATTTTTGGAGCGGAGGAAGCCCATTCAAAATTAAGGGTGCTGCTCCAAAAATGCACAAGAAGGTGCAAAAACAAAAAGGCGCTGCTGCAGCGTTGCTCAGGTGTCTATGGAGTATTGAAGGAATTAATTCAGAAAGATTCAGAAGGTGAGAGTGAAGAGAGAAAAAAACTGCAATATACAGCCAGCCTTTGGTTTCTTACAATTTAAAATATCTTTACAAATACACTATATTTCCAAATGTATTGGTCGGCCTGCCTTACACACACATGAACTTTAATGGCATCCCAGTCTTAGTCCGTAGGGTTCAATATTGAGTTGGCCCCGCCCTTTGCAGCTATAACAGCTTCAACTCTTCTGGGAAGGCCGTCCACAAGGTTTAGGAGGGTGTCTATGGGAAGGTTTGACCATTCTTCCAGAAGCACATTTGTGAGGTCAGGCACTGATGTCGGATGAGAAGGTGTCCTCTCTAATTCATCCCAAAGGTGTTCTATCGGGTTGAGGTCAGGAGTCTGTGCAGGCCAGTCAAGTTCCTCCACCCCAAACTGGCTCATCCATGTCTTTATGGACCTTGCTTTGTGCACTGGTGTGCAGTCATGTTGGAACAGCTAAGGGCCATCCCCAAACTCTTCCCACAATGTTGGGAGCTTGAAATTGTCTTGTATGCTGATGCCATAAGAGTTCCCTTCACTGGAACTAAGGAGCCAAGCCCAACCCCTGAAAAACACTTGGCACAATGCAGTCAGGCAAGTACCGTTCTCCTGGCAACCGCCAAACCCAGACATGTCCATCGAATCACAAGACAGGGAAGCGTGATTGGTCACTCCAGAGAACACGTCTCCACTGCTCTAGAGTCCAGTGGTGACTTGCTTTACACCACTGCATCCAATGCTTTGCATTCCACTTGGTGATGTAAGGCTTGGATGCAGCTGCTCGGTCATGGAAACCCATTCCATGAAGCTCTCTATGTTGTTTGCTAATCTGAAAGACACACAAAGTTTGTAGATCTTTAGCTATTGACTCTGCAGACAGTTGGCGACTTCTGTGCACTGTGCGCTTCAGCATGCGTTGACCCTGCTCTGTCATTTTACATGGCCTACCACTTGATGGCTGAGTTGTTGTTCCCAGTTGCTTCCACTTTGTTATAATCCCACTAACAGTTGAGTGTGGAATATTTAGTAGTCAGGAAATGTCACGGATGGACTTATTGCACAGGTGGCCACCTATCCCGGCATCACGCTTGGAGTCACTGAGCTCCTGAGAGCGACCCATTCTTTCACCAATGTTTGTAGAAGCAGTCTGCATACCTAGGGGCATGATTTATACACCTGTGGCCATGGAGGGGATTGGAACTAATCCAAAGATTTGTTGGGTTGGCCCAATACTTTTGGCAATATAGCATATATGTGCTTGGCTGCTGGTTTAATAGTGAAATGTTCTATGTGTGGGTTTAAATATATTAAAATAAATTTACAACTATATGTTGCTTTCTGCTTTACAGTATATGCCTAATGTGTTGGTTTACCTACATAACTGTCCGTCATTGGTGACTGAGTCTTTTCATGCAGCATACCTCTCTCAGTCCCGACTCTGGGATCCCGTGGCTGCAGTCTGGGTCATATTACAGTTCTCATAAACTGACCTCCTGGGGTTTCCTCCAAAGAAAAGAACGCATAGATGAGCTGACTGCAGAAGGTTTCCCTCCAGTGGGATTCCTGACACATTGCCCGCACATGAAAGGAAGGTGTGTTTTGAGGTGCTGCTGTGCGTTTGCATTGGCTTCTACTGCGTAGTATGTTGGGGTGACATTCACATTAAATGGCAAAACACCACATGCTGTAAACATGCAACCAGGGGCGGACTGACAACTCATGGGGCCCCCGAGCAATAGGGGATCATGGGGCCCCTGTGTCCTTGCCCAAACTCAAAAAAGCCTATGAAAAAGGTACCAGGGGCATCTCATGGGGCCCCCTACTGACCCCGGGCCCTCGGGCAGTGCCCGAGTTTTCAAATGGTCAGTCCGCCCCTGCATGCAACATGCATTACTGTCTGAAAGGGCCCTTTTGGTAAACTTGTCATGAGAAATCTGGTGGGGGGGGGGGCATAGGGAGCATAGCCCACCCCAGCACTCTCATAGATCTGGTCATGGCAGAGAGTAGGAAAACCAGCGGCTGTGGCCCAGGCAGCAGTGCATTCTACCCACATGGAAGAAAAATATATTTTTAAAAATATTTGTTTTAAAATATATTCTTCAGATTTTCTTTTTAACATATAAAAAATAAATTTTAACATATATTTTTACATATATTTGTAAATGCATTCCAAAAATGTAGATTTGTGTTCTTGAAGACATACAGTATATTTGAAATGTATTTTTAAAAATATTTTTCATATATTTTTTAATAAAAACGTATTTCAACATGCAGTATATATATATATATATATATATATATTTATTGAAATATATTTTGAAATATATTGAATATGGCCAACATTGTAGCATTGCAAATATATGGCAATATATTTGGGAAGAATAATTTAAAAATATATTTCAAATCTATTTTTCTTCCATGTGGGTAGGCGGCTGCCTAGTTCACCTAGTGCAGTGGTGGGCAACCTTTTTTTTCAACTGAGCCAAATCTCGCCAAAACCACAATTGAAATTTATTTTGAGAGCCACATTTTTAAAACTGAAAATACATCCCCCATATAGTAATTCATCCCCCATATAGTAATTCATCCCCATAGTAATTCATCCCCCATATAGTAATTCATCCCCCCTATAGTAATTCATCCCCCCTATAGTAATTCATCCCCATAGTAATTCATCCCCCATATAGTAATTCATCCCCCCTATAGTAATTCATCCCCCTATAGTAATTCATTCCCCATATTGTATCAATTCACTTACCTTTGCTCCGCACGTTCCCCTCGCCGTGTTCCCGCGCCGTTCCGGTCTTCAGGGCGGACTGTGAGAGGAGAGGAGTTCGTCACGCTGCCCCGCCTACATCCTGACAGCCAATGTTTGCCACGCTCCGCGGGCCAGATTAAAAGGTCCGCCGGGCCGTAGTTTGCCCATTGCTGGGCTAGCTGCAGAGTCCTGACTTTTGGGGCGGCCGCCTGAGAGGAGGGAGGGGAGCGGGCGCCCGGCACACAGAAGAGCCGCATTAAAGTGTGTAAAGAGCCGCATGTGGCTCGCGAGCCGCGGCTTGCCGACCACTGACCTAGTGGTACCACTGGCCCTTTTGACAGTACTCAATTGTGTTTTTGCAAATGCGGTAATATGGGTATATTCACCCTGAGTATATAAACATCATTATAAAAAAAATAACTAGATCGATGATATATAAAAAAGGAATGTCTACTATGCGATGCCCATATGTAAATGATGACAATCATGGTGAAACAGAAACAGTAACATACACATCTATGAACACATCAAGCCTGTATTGTGAAATTCAGATTACCTGGTGACTAAGCAGGAAGGGGAAGGTCAGGTCTTTGGGGAAGGGGGGAAATCAAGGGTAATATGTAGATCCAGCTGGGAGATGGAGTGAGGGGTAAAAAAAAAACAGGGTGACTCCTTGGATTTTTTTAGTTAGTTGACCCCAAAATCCAGGGAGTCTCTCTGTTTTTTTTACCCCTCACTCCATCTCCCAGCATGATTTACAGATCATCCTTGATTTCTCTCTTTCCCCACAGACCTGACCTTCCTGACATTTCCAATCTTGAATCAACTGTCAGTTTTGTTTGATATTAGGTATCCTTATGCTATATGTTAGATTTGTGAATTGAGCCTACTGTATGACCTTTTTTCAACTTATCTATGCAGCAATAAAGACTGATACTGGAATCCAGAAGTACATTCCTGCCAGGTGTGATAAGAGGTTAAAGGAATTAAAATGACTAATACCGTTTCCAGTAAGTATTATTATCCTGTAGAAGTAATCCTGCTAGACTAATCCTCAGTATAGATTGCAGCTGTTAGTTGATTGGCTGTTTTCTGTAGGGTTTATTTAAACGCATTATAAAGAGCAACAACGAGGTTCAAAGAAAAGTAACCAATAGCAGCCAATCAGATTTCAGTTCACTTTAAGTAAACCGCTAAAAAAGTATTCTGATGGATTGTATGGGTTACATTGTCCTTTGAATTAATTCCATGGTCATTTTAACCACTTGCCCTCCAGAGGATGTACTCCCCTTCCTGACCAGGCCATTTATTGCGTTACGGCGCTGTGTTACTTCAGTCTACTACGGTCATCTAACGCTGCACCCAAATTAAATTTACATCCTTTTTTTCCCACGAATACAGCTTTCTTTCGGTGGTATTTGATCTCCTGTGCGCTTTTATTTTTTGCGCTATAAACATAAAAAGACCGATAATTTTGAGAAAAAAACATTATTTTTGACTTTTTGCTATTAAACATGTCCAGTAAAAAAATGTGAAAAATCAAATGTCGTCATAAAGTTGGGGCAAAATGTATTCTGCATGCGACGTCGTTGCTAAAAAAAAAAAATCCCAGTACATGGAAATTCATTGGTTTATGTGAACGTTATAGCAATTACAAATGGTGGTATATATACTGGAATTTTGTTTTTTTACTAGTAATGGCGGCGAACAGCGACTTATGGGACTGTGGGAGACCAGATATAGTGAATGCAGGGTCCGAGGAGACCAGATATAGTGAATGCAGGGTCCGGGGAGACCAGATATAGTAAATGCTGGGTCCGGGGAGACCAGATATAGTGAATGCAGGGTCCGGGGAGACCGGATATAGTGAATGCAGGGTCTGGGGAGACCGGATATAGTGAATGCAGGGTCCTGGGAGACCAGATATAGTGAATGCAGGGTCCGGGGAGACCAGATATAGTGAATGCAGGGTCCGGGGAGACCAGATATAGTGAATGCAGGGTCCGGGGAGACCGGATATAGTGAATGCAGGGTTCGGGGAGACTATATATAGTGAATGCAGGGTCCTGGGAGACCAGATATAGTGAATGCAGGGTCTGGGGAGACCAGATATAGTGGTTGCAGGGTCCAGGGAGACTGAATATAGTGAATGCAGGGTCCGGGGAGATCAGATATAGTGAATGCAGGGTCCTGGGAGACCAGATATAGTGAATGCAGGGTCCGGGGAGACCAGATATAGTGAATGCAGGGTCCGGGGAGATCAGATATAGTGAATGCAGGGTACGGGGAGACCAGATATAGTGAATGCAGGGTACGGGGTGACCAGATATAGTGAATACAGGGTCTGGGGAGACCAGTTATAGTGAATGCAGGGTACGGGGAGACCAGATATAGTGAATGCAGGGTACGGGGAGACCAGATATAGTGAATGCAGGGTACGGGGAGACCAGATATAGTGAATGCAGGGTCCGAGGAGACCAGATATAGTGGTTGCAGGGTCCAGGGAGACCGGATATAGTGAATGCAGGGTCCTGGGAGACCATATACAGTGAATGCAGGGTACGGGGAGACCAGATATAGTGAATGCAGGGTCCGGGGAGACCAGATATAGTGAATGCAGGGTACGGGGAGACCAGATATAGTGAATGCAGGGTCCGGGGAGACCAGATATAGTGGTTGCAGGGTCCAGGGAGACTGAATATAGTGAATGCAGGGTCCGGGGAAACCAGATATAGTGGATGCAGGGTAAGGGGAGACCAGATATAGTGAATGCAGGGTCCGGGGAGACCGGATATAGTGAATGCAGGGTCTGGGGAGACCGGATATAGTGAATGCAGGCTCCTGAGGTTAGTAACACTTTAAAATACACACCCACAGTGGTTCCTATGAACGGGGTGCGATTATGATGTGATGCAGAAATCGCAGTGTGAATTCCGTACTGCATCAGTGTGAACGCAGGCATAAACACAACTCTTATGATTGAAGAGAGGGTATAAAAACGTAGACTCAAAACATCCAGAACAAGAGTTTATGTGAGATTATATAATATACCGATCATTCCCACTAGCAGTCTCCTGCATTTTTTTTGCTCTGCGGAGTTTTAGGAATTATGGAATGTGCCAAAACACCCACCCTGCAGCCTCATTGTTGAGAAATCAGCTGAGCAACAACAAACGTTCCAGATGATCCAGCTGTGTTATTGTGCAGATTGAAGCGTACAACAGAATGGGCTGTATACAGATTTTGTATTGACCTAGAACTGTGCTGTCCAGGAGACACCGCAGCTGTGTGAAGTCACAATGTCCATCAGGTTGGATTTCATTTTAAATAATCAAAGAAGACCTAAGTGGAACTAAAGGCAAAACTTTTTTTTTTCATTTTGGATGGTGCTAGGTTCACACCTATGTAGGTTGCGCTTGAGCCATTTCTGCATTGCGTTTAGCATTTTTGCTGCGTTTATAATGCATTTTGCATTTTTTTCTTTCATTTTTATGAATTTTTCTTGTTGCTAGGCAGATTTAAAACGCAGCAAAAATGCAATACATGCTTTTCTGCAGCGTTTCCATTGAAGTCTATAGAACCAAAAACACAACTTTTTGCAGTCCCTGACCCTTTCCAAAAACCGCACCGGTTGAAAACGCGCAGATGTAAACATGTCCCATAGAAATCATGTTAAATGGACTGTACTGCGTTTCTGAAAAACACTGCAGATAATGCTTAGGTGTGAACCCGGGGTAAGGGAGGCTGGGTTATAACCCGTCAGTGTTTTGGGGGTCTGTGTCCCTTTGGGGAGATTTCTTTTCAGTCCCTGTCCCATAGCCAAAACAGGAAGTGAGAGGAAATCCCTTCAAAGTGAGAGAAATCCCTGATTGTCAACAGAACTAGGTGTTTCCATTGGAAGATATCCCATTTATTCCTGTTCTGGTGACCAATCAAAATTTTAACTTTAAGTCCTCATGCACACGGGACGTTTTGATAATGTTGGTAATGTTAGGTGTGTGAAGTCATGTTAAAAACTTGAGTTTTTCAGCTTTTTTTTGCAGTTTTTGCATTAGCGCTTAGCAGTGTTTTCCCGCGTTTGCAATTTTTTGCTGTTTTTTTTGGTCACAAAAAGGTCCAAAAACACTGGTTTGTGGCGGTAGAAACCCACTAGTCCTGGGTTTTTTTTCCAGCCAAAAAACATTGATTACAATCTATGTGTGCATCGACACATAGGATAACATGTTGGGGGGGGGTTTACTGGCTGTAGAAAAAAATGTCAAAAGCCAAAAACAGCCGCTGTAAAAACGTCCGGTGTGCAGGAGGGCTAACTCATCCTAACAGGGGGCACAGACTTCTCCGCTCTATCCAAAACGAAAAAAAAAAAAAATTGCATTTAGGTATATTTTATAAGTAATAAGTAATAAGAAGAAATAAAATTCAATTTGTATCAATGTGTTCTTTTCCCCAGGGAACAAAGTACTTCATGTATACATACATTTTCCTATGTGCTGTCTATGGCTAGCTGAGATGTCGTATGGCTCGGCTGTCCAACAGCACAGCTAGCAAGGAGACGGCCTAGTACATAGGCAGATGCATCGCGTATCAAATTCCCATGTTATTATTATTATACAGGATTTATATAGCGCCAACAGTTTGTGCAGCGCTGTACAAAATGAAGGCAGACATTACAGTTACAATACAATTTGGTACAAGAGGAAACAGAGGGCCCTGCCCATTAGAGCTCCATATACTGTACTGATCTCTCTCTGGCTAATACAGATCAATCCTGCGTCCTCATACGCCTTTGAAATTTTGCCTGCAATCCCAAGTAGCAGCATATTGCGGCTCATGCTCGTTTTTTTGGCGACAAAGCGTGGCAAGTTTTTAAATCTTGCATTATGCTAGTCACATTAGAAGCACATCGTGCTTGGGGTGCCATTAAGGAAAAATGGCACACAAAAGCATGTTGCGATTCCAGCATGATCCCGATATTTAAAAACGTGCCACGCTTGTCGCTGAAAAAATGAGCATGAGCTTCTTTTGGGCGACAAATGCAAATAGGGCAGCCCATGAAGCCAATGGGCTGCTCTATGTGCAGCATGCGACATTGTGTGCAAATTGTTCAACTAAGGCCCCTTTTAGATGGGGCGGATCCACTTGCCCAGCGGTGGATCTCTCTCCTGATTCCCGCTGAGCAAGCAGATGACCGGTCTGTGTCCGCTCCGCTGCTGCAGAGCGGACACAGACACAGCCTACTGTTTTCTATGGGGTGGTCGGATGGAAACGGACCACCTGTCGGTTTCCACTCGACTGTCATCCAATCTGATCTGCCAGATGGCTGGGGAACGAATTCCCACCCGTCTGTTTTTAGTATAAAGGATTGGATGCCATACAGGGGCGGACTGACCATTTGGAAACTCGGGCACTGCCTGAGGGCCTGGGGTCAGTAGGGGGCCCCATGAGATGCCCCTGGTACCTTTTTCATAGGCTTTTTTGAGTTTGGGCAAGGACACAGGGGCCCTATGATCCCCTATTGCCCGGGGGCCCCATGAGTTGTCAGTCCGCCCCTGATGCCATACATTATTATACAGTATTTATAAAGCACCAATAGTTCGCTCAGCGCTGTACATTACAATGGGAGACAATACATGAGACAGTACAATAACAATACAGTGCGATACACGAGGGGTTCGAGGGCCCTGCTCCTTGGAGCTTACAATCTAGGAGGGAGGGGATGGTGGTACAGGAGGAAAAGCTGTGGGGGATGGAGTGGTAGGAAGAGTGGAGGAGATCGGCAATTAGCAGGGGGCGGGGTAGGCTTCCCTGAAGAGGTGGGTTTTCAGGGTGCGCCTAAAAGAGAGGAGAGTAGGTGATAGTCTGATGGATTGGGGTAGGGAGTGCCAGAGGATGGGCGATGCCCTGGAGAAGTCCTGGAGGCAGGCATGGGAGGAGGAGACCAGGGAACTGGAGAGTAGGAGGTGTTGTGAGGAGCGAAGAGTATGTGTTGGGTTTTATCTGGATATCAGGTCGGTGATGTAATTTGGGGCAGTATGATGGACAGCTTTGTGCGTCCGTGTAAGCATTTTGAATTTGATCCGTTGGGCAATCGGAAGCCAGCGGAGGGATTGACAGAGGGGGGTGGCGGAAACGGAGCGGTTGGTAAGGTGGATGAGTCTGGCTGCCGTATTCAGGATCGACTGAAGCGGGGATAGTCTGGGGTGAGGGAGTTGCAGTAGTCGAGTCGTGATATGATGAGGGAGTGGATGAGCTGTTTAGTGATTTCTGGGGTTAGGAACGGGCGTATTTTGATGTTGCGGAGGTGGAGTTTGCACGAGTTTGTTAGCGATTGGACTTGGGGCTGGAAGGATAGATTGGAGTCAAGAATGACACCAAGTACATACAGTATACATTCTGCAGGGTGCCCAAACTTTTGCAGACGCCATTTTTTTGTTTTCTGTTATTTTGAAAGTGTAAATGATGGAAATAAAATCTAATTTTTGTTGACATATTATAAGAATGTCTAATCTGTAATTTGATGCCTTTTGGAGATTTTTCCATCTTTCCTTGGCTTCTTTATGCACATTAATACAAATTTTTAGCTGGGGTGCCCAAACTTTCGATCCCCACTGTACATGTGTACACTGACGCCTGCCAGTCCATAGAAGGTTATGAATGGCCTGATCACACCGTCATTGTGAAAGGGGCCTAGATCGGGCAAATGGGAATGCTTCCCAATACATGAAAGTGTGAATGCAGCCTTAGGGTTTAAGACTGAAATTTTGTTTGCTGCACAGCGATTGAGGGTTTGTTTATACTGTAGTTTTATCCATGTTTTAGTGGTGGTTATGTGACTGGGGACTCCAGCATCCTACACTCCTGTAAGTGTGTAGCGCTACCCCCTAAGGAGCCGCTGGATTTTGGGTCCCCCTATTTCTTGCACAGCCAGGCAACACACATTTTCAGCAAACACACATAGTCAAGTATCCAGTCCATGGGCTAAATTTGGTTGTTTTAGTTTGGGGAAAACAACTTGGATAGGCAATAGTAGTTATGGGATGCCCAACATGACTAGAAAGACAGATTGCGGACAAACTTCCTGTGATTATGTACAAAAATATGGATCATGGACGTTACTCCAGCCAGCGTGGTATCAGTCCCTTTATGGATCAATAGCAATATAACTCAGGTAACAATATAACTTTAAGAAGCTCTAGGTCCCCTTGGGTGAACTCTCAGAAAGTCCCACTAGTCGGTGAGGAAATATCATCCCACCTGGCTGCCTTTGCGAGTGTCCAAGACTAAGGCATTGAGTTAGCTGTGACACTGTCCCCACGAAAGCATGCTGAATATTGCATCTGGCAGCCTTCTACCTCATAGACCCTGAGGGTGTAGAGGTACTCACTCTGTTCTTGGCATCCTGTGGATTGGCCTGTTCAGGCCTTTTAGCTGTGCTAGTCTTCCATGTTGAACAGGGTACCATCTGGATAGGAATTATGGTGCAATTCCCTCTGTCTAAACTTCCTCTCCTTCCTCCTCCTCAGCTCCAGCCTGGAGGCAGAGCCACCCTTCCCCAGGGTCCCCTCCCATGTTTATGGGCCCATATTTATGGGCCTGTCTGCCGCACTGCCAGGCTTCCTGTCTGTGACTGGTCAGACTCTCATGAATATGAATGATCTTGGTCTCCACCCCTCTGCCCACTAGCTTCTAGAATCTTTTGGAAGACTTCAGAACCTGGGGGAGGTACCAGAGACCTGACCTGTAGAGCCCTCCAGCCAGACCTAAAGTAAACCAAACAGGCATACTTACTTCACTACTGTGAGCCAAATTAAATTTAACTCTCTAATAAGCAAATATGACTACCCTAGTTTACATATTTAATTAGGACGTTTAGAGGCATATTCTATCCTCTTAAGGCCCGCCTACTGTCTTTTTACTGTGGGTGGGCGACCCCGCTGTGCTGGTTCACATGTACGTGATCCAGCATTTCTGGGTATAGGGCGCATTTACTAACAACACAGGGCTCTGTACACAGAGCAGCGATGTGGCAGTTTTTTCTCCCTGAACAGCAGGAAGAAAAAACAGCCACATCTATTAGTAAAAGGAGCGCACATTACACATGGTTAGGCACACAGTAATCTTTTGATTGACCCTAAATGTTAACCCCTTCCCAGCCAGTGTTATTAGTACAGTGACAGTATACAGTATTAGCACTGATCACTGTATTAGAGTCACAAATGATGTCAGTGTCAGTTAGTGTACCTCCAAGTAAGGGTCTGTTGATGTCAGATTGCCTGCCACATTATCGCAGTCCAACTATAAGTTTCTGATCACCGCTATTACTAGTATAGCGTCATAGCTGCGTAAATTCCAGTATATATACCATAGTTTGGAGACGCTATAACTCGCACAAACCTATCAATATACAATTATTGGGATTTTTTCTTTAAGATATGTAGCAAAATACACTTTGGTCTAAATTTATGAAGATTTTTTTTTTATTGGATATGTTTTATAATAGAAAGCAGAAAATATGTTTATTTTTGTTTGTTTTTTCTGTCTTTTTTGTTTATATAATAAAAAATAAAAAAAATCAAATGCCACCAAAAGAAAGCTCTATTGGTGTGGAAAAAATTATACACGTTTCATTTGGGTGCAGTGTTGCAGTACCGCACAATTGCCAGTTAAATTAGTGCAGTGCTGAATAGCAAAAAATTCTCTGGTCATGACCTTTCCGAGGTCAAGTGGTTAAGTTCAGCATTTAGGTTCTGGTTTGCGTTTTTGAGAGAAAAAAAATGTTAAATGCTCCTAAATGCCTGTACAAAAATGCTGTACTTATTATTATTATACAGTATTTATATAGCGCCAAAGGGTTTGCTCAGCGCTGTACATTAGCGAGGGGGACAGAACATGAGACAATACAGTACAATACAATACATGAGGGGTTCGAGGGCCCTGCTCTTTCGAGCTTACAATCTAGGAGTGGTTTTTTCTACCAAAAAATGTGGTATTTTTTTAAGGCCGGTGTGCATGGACCCTAAATTGTCCACATTTATGCAAATACATAAAAACAATGAAAGGACTATTGTTTCCCTTTAGGGTTTGTGGAAACCAACGGGAGGCAGAAGCACAAAATGAATGCCAGGGTGAAATCTGGAGCAACTCAACACTTAAAGCGGCATTTTTTTCTGTTCGCCTGGGGCTGTTCTTTCAACCTACTAATGTATTTTGGGCTGTGGTAGGAAACCAGAGGACCAGAGGAAACCCAGACAAACACATGGGTTGTTGAAATATTCATGAAGAGTCAGAGGAAGACACGTATGAACCTGCGATGACACTACAGCTAGCTTAACTGCACCCAGATCCGGTAAGCGTTAACAGTAGAGCATATGTGAAGTGAATTGTGGATTATGTCATAAAAAGCCATAAAAGTCATAAACTAGGAAGTCTGGCTTTGTACTGTAGCATTTTTTTAACATTATTTGGTACTTGTCTGTTAATTCACCTGATTTATTTATTTAATACATATTATTATATATATATATTATATATTAATATATATATATAAATATATATATAGACCCACTTTACTGACATCCTAGCTAAGTAATTAGTTTGAAATAAAACTTTTACACTATGTTCACTATATTGAATAAATAAATCAGGTGAATTAACATACAAGCAGGGGCGGATTGACAATTCATGGAGCCCCCGGGCAATAGGGGATCATGGGGCCCCTGTGTCCTTGCCCAAACTCAAAAAAGCCTATGAAAAAGGTACCAGGGGCATCTCATGGGTCCCCCTACTGACCCCGGGCCCTCGAGCAGTGCCCGAGTTTCCAAATGGTCAGTCCGCCCCTGCATACAAGTATCCATTATTTTACATTAGGAGAGGCCAAAATGATACTGTCTTAAACCAAAGCAAATGTAAATACTGGATACTTCTCTTTATAGGTATTAGCACCAGGGGTGGGGGATCCAGTCAATGTTCGATTGCATCATGGAGGAAAAGTGCTACTCCTGCTGAAGGCACTGGATTGGTTTTGGGTCCCCCTAAGCTTTGCATGGCCGGGCAACACACATTTTCAACATCTTCACACACAGAGTCAGTAAAACAGTCCTTGAGCTTTTTGTTGTGGTTTTTATTAAGGGGTTAATAACTTGGATGGGGTCTAGGGATAGATGGGATGCCCAAGGAACAGTTAAATATGAGGACAAACTTCTTAGCAACCTGTACACTATACAAAAATGTGGATCAGAACAATAGCACTGTCTCTTTAAGGAGCACTGAAGTCCCATTAATGGACCTCCTCAGACCCCAGATGAATCCTACTCTTCACCCAGTTGTATGGAGGGTATCACTAGGAAAGGGATTCCAAGATCTATCAATGAAGTAGTCCATGATGAGAATTAGTTGGGTCTTGCACCTGACCGCCCTCTCCCTTTATCTGTCCCAGGAAGTGTAGAAGTACTCACACTGTCCTTGTAAAAAGGGGGCTCAGCAAGCGCTTAACAATAATATAGCGGCTAAATGCACCATAAAAGGAACCAATAACCTTCAAAACAGCATATGAAATAAAAAAGTACAGCGCTATGATATCCTAAAATTCACAACTGATGAAATGAATATAAAGTGCTAGGTGTATCAATATTCCAAGAAATGAATATGAAGTGAAATAAATAAATGAATAAATAATCCGGAGTGGACTGGTGTGTAATTATAAATAAAAAGGTAAATCAATAATATTAATAAATAAATAATAAATAATTGTCCCAAAAAGGATGTGTAAATTGTCCTTTAGTGATATAGAGTCTGATCCCGAAGTGAGGAATAAAACATTCAAATATTCCAATAATTCATACAAAGATGATTTGGTGACGTGCAGAAGGTGATAAAAATGCACACTTACCAGATGTGCATTTTAAATGCGCAGTATACACAATATGTTGGAATCAGCCAGAGGTCCCCTTTAAGGTGGGATGAATGTGGAGCCTGGTATGGATATCCCTCCTCTGGATTCTGGGATGGTTATGGCCAGATGTAACCTGGGATCCTGAAATGTTAATAGCTCGGTGCAGAGCCAGAAAGAAGGGTGCCCATAGTGTAGTAATTACTCTAATATTTATTTTGAAAGAAGCAGATCATCCATAGGAATAAACAGTTTAGCACATTGCTGACATGAGAAAATTGACCAGCTGGAATCTTTTGGTGATATTCTAGGGCAGTGATGGCGAACCTTTTTGAGCCCGAGTGCCCAAACTGCAACCCAAAACCAACTTATTTCTTTCAAAGTGCCAACACTGCAATGAAACCTGAATATCGAGCTTTTGGTTTAGAAAAAACAACTCGTACAGTAGTGCAAACTAATTAACAGCTTTTGTCTTAAAAGAAAAACACAATAACAGAGCTTTCAATTATACAGGAGATGACCAGAGACTGCGGACACAGTACAGGAGATGACCAGAGACTGCAAACAGTACAGGAGATGACCAGAGACTGCGGACAGTACAGGAGATAACCAGAGACTGCGGACACAGTACAGGAGATAACCAGAGACTGCGGACATAGTACAGGAGATGACCAGAGACTGCGGACACAGTACAGGGATGACCAGAGACTGCGGACACAGTACAGGGATGACCAGAGACTGCGGACACAGTACAGGAGATGACCAGAGACTGCGGACACAGTACAGGAGATGACCAGAGACTGCGGACACAGTACAGGGATGACCAGAGACTGCGGACACAGTACAGGAGATGACCAGAGACTGCGGACAGTACAGGGATGACCAGAGACTGTGGAAAGCACAGGGATGACCAGAGACTGCGGACAGCACAGGGATGACCAGAGACTGCGGACAGTACAGATGACTGCTGACCTTTGGGGAGGAGGGGGAGCGGGTACCTGAATTTGACAGGTACCCGCTCTTACTTCCGCAGAGTTTTTTTTTTATCTTACCTGTTCCTTTATCCAGCCGCGCGCTGTCTTCCCGGCTTCTGCAGTGTGGGCGCTCGTCGGACAGCCGGATGCCCAGTGCGCATGCGCGAGAAGCGCTGCGCTTTGTGATTGGTCCGGCGGCTTCTGGGATCTGTCATGTGTCCCAGGTACCGCCTTACCATTCACAAAGAGCACTGCTTCTTGCGCATGCGCACTTGGGACCCGGCTGTCACGCACACTACAGAAGCCGGGAAGACAGCGCGCCGCTGGATAGAGGGACAGGTAAGGTCCCACTGCAGAGCTGAGCGGCCGGCCCGGTATTCTGACAGGGCGGCGGTGGAAATACCGGACCGGCCGCTCTATATTCGCTCCATAAGACGCACTGACATTTTCCCCCCTTTTTTGGGGGAAAAAAAGTGCATCTTATGGAGCGAAAAATACGGTATTCTCCTAGCGTGCCCACAGATAAGGCTCGGCGTGCCGGCTGTGGCACGCGTGCCACGGGTTCGCCATCACTGCTCTAGGGCATCCAGTTCACCTTGATTTAACACATTTGCTCTTTTACACTTCGTCTTCTTGTTTGACAGCCGCTTACAGCAGTCAACGTGTGAGGAGAAGAGCCTGGAGGTGCGCGGTGGATTTGCAGAGATCTGTCATCCATGATGAGAATTAGTTGGGTCTTGCATCTGACCGCCCTCTCCGTGTATCTGTCCCAGGGAGTGTAGAAGTACTCACACTGTCCTGTGCTGTGAGCTAGATATTTAAGTGTTCTTGCATTCCAGACCACTTCCTGTTATCTCACATATATATTCTTATTATTAGAGCCAAATTTACCACCCTAACTCCTCCCACAGTTTTTACACTACATAGACAGTAATATACGGAAACGTGCGGATTGTTCCCGATTGGTGTGCTATTACTTTGTGGAACGTTTCGCCGAATGGTTCACGAAATATCGCTGTTTTTGTGGTGAAACTGGTCCCATAGGAATGAATGGCGGAATGTTCAAAACTAGAGTGGGAGCTGAAAAATCAGGACATGATTTCTAAACTGCCATCACTCCCTCATTTTCAAGCCCACCTACACAAATCTTATATCAAAACGTTCAGCTATCCCTGCTGCCACTAAAAATGTCCACGGCTAAGCCATAGTCCTGATAGTTTTCACAATATGACCATTTGTTTGCAACTCACGCCGCCCATTGACATTGATTGTAACTCCACTCTAGCCACCTCAAATGTGAAGGGCAATTTCTAAACTGTGACTGTGCCTTCAATTTTAATGTTTCAGAGACATACTATGCATCAAAATGTAGGTCTGGGTCTTATGAGTCTCACAATATAAAGCTCTTCGGTGTAGGATTTATAATTTTTAAACTACAACCGTTTGAAGACGGCAAGTGCCAGTGAAGTGAGCAAGTTGGAGCAGTTTGTTTTGAACCGCTCTTCTCTGCCCTTGCTGTGGAGTGAGTTGCCATAGGTGTGTGAGCAGGCAGCAGAGTGACAAAAGCTAGAGTGTGAGTTGTAGACTACTGGTGGAGACAAGAACACTTCACACAATTTCCCCAGAAATTGTAGCTTTTCTAGTTATTATATTATACAGGATTTATATAGCGCCAACAGGTGCATTGCGTTGGCCAATCACAATGCTTTGTCAAGGCACAGTGCATTGTGGTGGGTGGCAAGCAAACAGCACGCCAAACGCCCTTACTATTTGTGTGTTTGCCATGTTTGACTCAAACTTATATGTGACTCGAACATCAAGCTCAACACTAGTCATGAAATGCCATCTTATCCACCTTTCCAATTTTTTTTTCTACAAAAGGAGGCAGACACAAGACTTTTTTTTTTCTGTTTTATACCCATATTGCTTTAGTCCTAACCTAATAATATCATCTGTATTTGTATTTATACAATATCTAAAGCTGTATCTAAATTAATCCTATGATAAAACAAAACATATTTTTTTATTTCACATTTATTAATTTCAAAATAACAATTTTATGATTATCAAAGTGTTTTATTAATCTGCTTGCAGTCTTCTTGTTACTTTTATTTTGTATTGTGTCCACTTGTTACTTTGTATAACAATTGTTCACTTTACAAGCTTGCTACTTTACTTCCATCTAGTGCAGCGGTTCTCAACCTGGGGGTCGAACGACTCTTTCACAGGGGTCGCCTAAGACCATCGGAAAACACATATTTCCGATGGTGTTAGGAACCGAGACACCGCTGCTCTATCCGTCTCCAGGTGTGGGCGGGATGACATGCCGCCCCTGTCATCTGGACACACCTTCGAGATCCTCGCCGGTGATTGGCCGCCGGAACTGTAGCTCAGGAGAGGCACACAGGCGGCCAATCACCGGCGAGGAGGTGGAGCTTGGAGAGGAGGAGCCGAGCGGCACCGCGAAGATCGAGCGAGTGAAGAGGAGGAGAGCGGCCGGAGAAGGAAGACAGCTGACAGGTAAGTGTCTGTACCATGGGAGAGGGAGGGAGCGAGCCCAGGCTGGAGCAGGGGTCAGCAAGGTAAGTATCATTGGTGTCAGTGGGAGGAATAGTGCCCCATCATTGGATTCACTACTACCAATGATGGGGCACTATTCCTCCCACTGACACCAACGATGGGGCACTATTCCTCCCCCCACTGACACCAACGATGGGACACTATTCCTCCCCCCACTGACACCAACGATGGGGCACTATTCCTCCCCCCACTGACACCAACGATGGGGCACTATTCCTCCCCCCACTGACACCAACGATGGGGCACTATTCCTCCCCCCACTGACACCAACGATGGGGCACTATTCCTCCCCCCACTGACACCAACGATGAGGCACGATTCCTCCCCCCACTGACACCAACGATGAGGCACGATTCCTCCCCCCACTGACACCAACAATGGGGCACTATTCCTCCCCCCACTGACACCAACGATGGGGCACTATTCCTCCCCCCACTGACACCAACGATGCGGCACTATTCCTCCCCCCATTGACACCAACGATGGGGCACTATTCCTCCCCCCACTGACACCAACGATGGGGCACTATTCCTCCCCCCACTGACACCAACGATGGAGCACTATTCCTCCCCCACTGACACCAACGATGGGGCACTATCCCTCCCACTGACACCAACGATGGGGCACTATTCCTCCCACTGACACCAACATTGGGGCATTATTCCTCCCCCTGATACCAACGATGGGGCACTATTCCTCCCACTGACACCAGTGATGGGGGTGCTATTCCTCCCACTGATACCAATGTTGGGGCACTTTTCCTCCCACTGACATCAGTGATGGGACACTTTTCCTCCCACTGACATCAGTGATGGGACACTTTTCCTCCCACTGACACCAGTGATGGGACACTTTTCCTCCCACTGACACCAGTGATGGGACACTTTTCCTCCCACTGACACCAATGATGGGGCACTATTCCTCCCACTGACACCAATGATGGGGCACTATTCCTCCCACTGACACCAATGATGGGGCACTATTCCTCCCACTGACACCAATGATGGGGCACTATTCCTTCCACTGACACCTATGATGGGGCACTATTCCCCCCACTGACACCAATGATGGGGCACTATTCCCCCCACTGACACCTATGACGGGCACTATTCCTCCCACTGACACCAATGACGTGGCACTATTTCTCCCACTGACACCAATGACGGGGCACTATTCCTCCCACTGACACCAATGACGGGGCACTATTCCTCCCACTGACACCAATGACGGGGCACTATTCCTCCCACTGACACCAATGACGGGGCACTATTCCTCCCACTGACACCAATGATGGGCACTATTCCCCCCACTGACACCTATGATGGGGAACTATTCCTCCCACTGACACCTATGATGGGGCACTATTCCTCCCACTGACACCAATGATGGGGCACTATTCCTACCACTGACACCAATGATGGGGCATTATTCCTACTACTGATACCAATGATGGGGCACTATTCCTCCCATTGACATCAGTGATGGGACACTATTCCTCCCACTGACACCAACGATGAGGCACTATTCCTCCCCCCACTGACACCAACGATGGGGCACTATTCCTCCCCCCACTGACACCAACGATGGGGCACTATTCCTCCCCCCACTGACACCAACGATGGGGCACTACTCCTCCCCCCACTGACACCAACGATGGGGCACTATTCCTCCCCCCACTGACACCAACGATGGGGCACTATTCCTCCCCCCACTGACACCAACGATGGGGCACTATTCCTCCCCCCACTGACACCAACGATGGGGCACTATTCCTCCCCCCACTGACACCAACGATGGGGCACTATTCCTCCCCCCACTGACACCAACGATGGGGCACTATTCCTCCCCCCACTGACACCAACGATGGGGCACTATTCCTCCCCCACTGACACCAACGATGGGGCACTATTCCTCCCACTGACACCAACATTGGGGCATTATTCCTCCCCCTGATACCAACGATGGGGCTGCTATTCCTCCCACTGACACCAGTGATGGGGGTGCTATTCCTCCCACTGATACCAATGATGGGGCTGCTATTCCTCCCACTGATACCAATGTTGGGGCACTTTTCCTCCCACTGACACCAGTGATGGGACACTTTTCCTCCCACTGACACCAATGATGGGGCACTATTCCCCCCACTGACACCAATGATGGGGCACTATTCCTCCCACTGACACCAATGATGGGGCACTATTCCTCCCACTGACACCAATGATGGGGCACTATTCCTCCCACTGACACCAATGATGGGGCACTATTCCTCCCACTGACACCAATGATGGGGCACTATTCCTTCCACTGACACCTATGATGGGGCACTATTCCCCCCACTGACACCAATGATGGGGCACTATTCCCCCCACTGACACCTATGACGGGGCACTATTCCTCCCACTGACACCAATGACGTGGCACTATTTCTCCCACTGACACCAATGACGGGGCACTATTCCTCCCACTGACACCAATGACGGGGCACTATTCCTCCCACTGACACCAATGACGGGGCACTATTCCTCCCACTGACACCAATGACGGGGCACTATTCCTCCCACTGACACCAATGATGGGCACTATTCCCCCCACTGACACCTATGATGGGGCACTATTCCTCCCACTGACACCTATGATGGGGCACTATTCCTCCCACTGACACCAATGATATGGCACTATTCCTACCACTGACACCAATGATGGGGCATTATTCCTACTACTGATACCAATGAAGGGGCACTATTCCTCCCATTGACATCAGTGATGGGACACTATTCCTCCCACTGACACCAATGACGTGGCACTACTCCTCCCACTGCAAAATTACAGTTATGAAGTAGCAACGAAAATAATATTATGGTTGGGGGTCACCACAACATGAGGAACTGTATTAAGGGGTCGCGGCATTAGAAAGGTTGAGAACCACTGATCTAGTGGCTTCACAGTGATGGTACAATAGTATATCCCATGGTGTATTTCATGTCCTAGAGCAGGGGTAGGCAACCTTAACCTCTTGGCGCCAACCAAACGCAAATGTGCGGCCTCCTGGTGTCTGGTCCTAGATGCCGAGCAGCCGCACATTTGCGCTCTATTAAAAAAAATATGTGCTGAGAGCACGCGCCCTGCGCACTCCCAGCACACATGTTCGGTACTCATAGAAAGGTCCCTATCTCCTCTTTCGATCGGGACCTTTCCTGATCATGTGACGGCAAATCACGGTGGTCACATGACCCCCGCCTCTCGGCTTCTGAAACCCTTAAAGGGCCGGGAGGCACCGGCGCCAAGGGGTTAAAGAGGTGGAGATCTACCTGAACAACATGGGAGAAGTCAAAGATCACCGGGAACAGTGTTGACCAGTGTCACCTCCTCACAGTTAATTTAAACCTCTAATTGCCGTACCACCGTGTCACAACCGTGTGCATTGCATGGCAATCATGGGATTACATCAGGTATTGAGGAGGCAACATACCACCTCCTCAACACCTGTCAATCATACTTGGATCGCTTTACAGAGGAGCAGTAGTGTCTGCTGCACTTGTGAATGAGCATCCAGCAGCGGCACTCTTAGGGTTCGTTTACATGTAAAATTGGGGGGTGCTAAAACCCTACGGTTAAGTCATGATTTTACCACCCCTAATCCCTACCCCCTTTAGCTGCTGAGGCAGCAGCCAAATGTATACACATGCCGCAGCAGGAATTACACCCCCTGTTTCTTTTGGTAGGTGCTACCGCCTGTCATTCGAGGCTCATTCAAATAAATGGGGCACTCTGTAGGTGCCCCGCAACTGCATGCTTCTACGGAGTCCAAGGTGGTGAGAAAGCAACACACCGCTGCCTGTTTAACCCCTTGTTTTCCCTGTTGTCTGTATTGCACAAGGTTGCAAGGCACTTGCACAGTGGTCTCATTCACTTGAATGGCAGGCGCTACACCCATCAACAATGACAGGGTGTAGGAGCCGGCACTACAGAGGAGACCTCAACTTATGCGGCTCTTGCTCCCTACTACATCTCCAACTTTACAAGTAATCCCTCTCAGGGGTGGACTGACAACTCATGGGGCCCCCGGGCAATAGGGGATCATGGGGCCCCTGTATCCTTGCCCAAACACAAAAAAGCCTATGAAAAAAGTACCAGGGGCATCTCATGGGGCCCCCTACTGACCCCAGGCCCTCGGGCAGTGCCCGAGTTTCCAAATGGTCAGTCCGCCCCTGGTCCCTCTGCATTGCACTCTGATGCTCTGGGATGGGGGGTCAGCAAGCCCAGACCGAGATCTACCAGTCACCTGGCCACGATCTACTGGTTCCCAACCCCCCGTCCTAGAGGATGTGACATGGGCCCATTGCAGGTGGTATTCATGTTTTCAATGTGCAATGTGTAATGCTACATAGATCAAGACAACAGCTTGATGTGCACAATCATGTTATTCTGTGAAATAAATAATCAGGCTGGAATATATTGTTGTGAGTTTAGAGTTTGTTTTGTGTAATAATGAAAAAAGTTTCTCTTTCAGTTCTGTAACAATTGAGGTTAACCTCTATTTATGAAGAAACGTCACCAACACACCAAGGATTCCTCAAACGGGTCCACAGATTTATTCCATGGTCACATAGGCAACGTTTCGGAGCCACACGGGGCCCCTTCGTCAGGCTTTGGCCAATCATGATGATACAGAGTGTGACACATATAATCCCTCTAAAGTTGCAAATGAATGAAACGAATGAATAGGAATTCATTTTCATTATTTTTGGATTCATTGACCAGGGCAGCACAGTGGCTAAATGGGTAGCACTTCTACCTGGTAGTACTAGGGTCGCTAGTTCAAATCCCAACCCCGGCACCACCTGCCTGGAGTTTGCATGTTTTCCCTGTGACTGCGTGGGTTTCCTCTGAGTACTCCGGTTTCCTCCCATACTCCAAAGACATGCTGGTAGGTTAATTGGCTCCTGTCTAAATTGTCCCTAGTATGTATATGTATGAATGTGAGTTAGGGACAGGGGCAGACTGACCATTTGGAAACTCGGGCACTGCCTGAGGGCCCGGGGTCAGTAGGGGGCCCCATGAGATGCCTCTTGTACCTTTTTCATAGGCTTTTTTGGGTTTGGGCAAGGACACAGGGGCCCCATGATCCCCTATTGCCCGGGGGCCCCATGAGTTGTCAGTCCGCCCCTGGTTAGGGACTTTAGATTGTACGCCCCTTGAGGGTTAGGGACTGATGTGAATGTACAATATATATGTAAAGCGCTGCGTAAATTGACGGCGCTATATAAGTACCTGTAATAAATAAATATATATATATATACACTGTCCCAGTACTTCCACTCCCTCTGCTGGTTATGTTTGGTATTGCTATTTGTTCCATATCTCTATATTATATACTGTACTAATTTTGTGGTAATGTAAGATACTACATTATAATACAGATATAGTACACTATACTATTTTTGTAAAAGATCCAGGATACATATTTTTAGTCATTTTTGCTTTTATTTATAATACTGAAATCTCACACGCTAGCACAATAAATGTCAAATATTATAAATATACAAATAAACACAAACAAATATTATAAGTGATTTCTGCAACTGTTGTCATGTGTTCCCACTCCAAAAATATTTCAAAATAGAAAATAAAACTCAAACAATATCTAAATATGTATCATCTAAATCAAATGTGTTTCTAAATAAGTGAAACATAAATATAAACACAATATCACAGTGTCTGTTCCTTTGAAATGATAGTGAAAGTCCATAAAAGATATTAGTCGACTTCTGTGAAATAACTGATAAAGTCCATTTTGTCTTCCACTCTCAAATTTAGATCCAAGCAATTGCGCACAGTGAATATATTGCAGATCATCACCAGAAACGTGCTTCCTTTGCCTTCCAACTAAGCTGCTTACCTCAGATTTTGACCTATTCAAAGCTAGGTCAAATTATGCCTTTAGGAAGGGGCTATCTTTCCACATGACTTTCTACGATTACAAACACCTTTTTTTCATATGTAGCTCAAAAGAATAAATGAAAAAGCCTCATTGCACAATATAGCAGCTCAACAGACTAATATATTACAAAAAAAGGTTTATATCTCACTTACAAAAAATTGCTCTTCATCCAGTGCACATAGCATTGAGTGTCTCTTTAAACAAGAGTTTCCCCCTCAAGGCAAAACTTTGGCTTCAGATACCTATCCAAGATGGCAGTCTTCTGGTTCCTGCTTAGCGTAATGACATCATCCGGCCATGATTTTGACGCATTTCATCATCCAATCATGACTGCTTCACTAGCCTCAACGTTAGGTGCTTCTGAAGCAATCATGATTGGATGACGAAACGTGTCAAGGGCGTGGCCGGATGGCATCATTACGCTAAGCAGGAACCCAAAGTCGTCCATCTTGGATAGGTATAGGTATTGTCAGGGATCCTGTCGCCGTGCAACGGTGTGACGGATCCCCTTGAGTCGTGGCGGTGCGAGTGCGCAGGTGCGGGAGCGTGCGGTCGCCCATGCGCAGGAGCGCAGAAAACTTGCGCATGCGCAGTAAGCGCACACATCACGTCAGGCAGGCTAGTAAAACCTCGCACATGCGCAGTAAGCGCACACGTCACGTTAGCCGGGCTATTTAAACCTGCTTAGTAGTAAAATCATTGCCTTCTGGTCTACTACGTTCCTGCATACATTCCTGATCCTGATACCTGTATTTTGCATTACCCGACTAAGAAAGAACTCCGCCTGCACTGACCTCGGCTATCCCTGACCATTCTCTTGCCTGCTCCTTTTGTACTTATCTGCCCGCTTGATACTGACCTGGCTTGCCTGACTCTGCTATATTATCCTGCCTGCACCTGGCCTGCATCTTGTCGGCTACCATATCCATCTACCCCTGCACCCTCGGCTCTGCATCTGGTGCGAATCCGGATCACTGCCATACCTGTCGGCCACCGCATCCACGCACTGGTGCTCGGTCCCAAGACCCGCATCCTGACTGCCGCCTCACCTGCTCGCTGCTGCACCTACGTTCCTGCACCCACACCTGGCTTGTGTCCGGATCTCCTGGGTCCCCAGCTACCTGCCGACCACTTCAAGATCTACACAGTACTCCTGCCCCTTCTGGCTCTGCGCCCCTGTTCCCACTTCCAGGGGCTCCGAGCAGGAGTTGTAAGAGGACGCCCTCTCTCCACTTCAGGCTCCCCAACCAGGTACGTGACAGGTATAGATCTTGGATAGGTATCTGAAACCAAAGCACAGGCGATTAAATACCACCGAAAGAAAGCTCAATTCGTGGGAAAAAAAGAACGTAAATTTCATTTTGGTGCAGCGTTGCATGACCGTGCAATTGTCAGTTAAAGTAACGCAGCGCCGTGACACAAACCGCTTCTGTAACCGCCCTATAGCAGAAATACTGCTACAGGGCGGCATGGGTGCGCAAAATCACATGTATACGTACGTTATTCGCACTCCCGTGGTTTTCACGCCCCTCCCAGATAGCATCAGATTCAGTACACCAGTCATCACAATTAACTCCTTGATTGCCAGGAAGACGCTCATACAAAATAAACCTCCATTGCTAGTATAGTGTCTGAAAGGGTCAATATCATTGATCAGATCAGCACTATACCAGCGTTCACATTAGTATAGTGTCCCCAAAAATGCAGCGTTAGTGGGATCAGCCCCAGCACCTGCGTTTAGCCCTTACACTTACCCCCCCCCCCCCTCTCCCCCAGCAAGTGCAGTGTCGGTAGGTCACTGTCACTTGATACATTGCACACAAAACCGCAGTGTTCGCAGAATCAGGCTGATCTCTGTTAGCACTTGCCGGTAAATTTTGATGACTCTCATATGCAGCAGAGTGCCAGTACTAGTGCCGCGCTACCTTTTGGTGAACTGGCGAGTACCAGTAGCCTAGTACATCCTGGTATTTCACATACCAGCACTGCAGTATCACTTGGTGACGTGGCGAGTCCAATAAGTGCAGTACAAGTGCAGTACAAGCTGGTGCGGGGGCGAGCACAAGTATTGTCCCGCAACCACCAAGAATTCACACACAGGCTCGTAGAGCCCCTAGTGTCCTTCCGGATGTGCTTATAAATCCTGATTGGCAGCCCACAAATTCTGCAGCACCCGTACTTCCCCCATTCACTGCCCAACCCGGAATTCAGGTAGAAACAGCAAATTTAACTACTCCCCTTAATTTTTTGGAGCTGGTTTTCACAGAAGATCTGTATGCGTTGATTGTGGATCAAAGCATTTTATATGCACAACAATTTATCGCTGCCAACCCAAATTCAAACCTTGTCAGACCAGTCGCATGGAAACTCATTACGGTTTTCAAATTTACATTTTTTTTGGGGCCCTCTGTGTACATGAGTTTTGCTTATTAGGTGATCTCTGGTAAATCCTCTAGAGGGCAAGTGGTTAAAGTTAAAATTTTGATTGGTCACCAGAACAGGAATAAATGGGATATCTTCCAATGGGAACACCCAGTTCTGTTGACAATCAGGGATTTCCTCTCACTTCCTGTTTTGGCTATGGGACAGGAACCGAAGAGAAATCTCCCCAATGGGACACAGACCCCAAAAACACTGACAGGGGTTATAATCCAGCCTCCCTTACCCCAGGTTCACACCTAAGCATTTTCTGCAGTGTTTTTCAGAAACACAGTACAGTCCATTTAATATGATTTCCTATGGGACATGTTCACATCTGTGCGTTTTCAACCGATGATTTTTTTGAACGCAAAATGTTGTGTTTTTGGTTCTATAGACTTCAATGGAAACGCTGCAGAAAAGCATATATGGCATTTTTGCCTAGCAACAAGAACAATTTATAAAAATGAAAGAACAAAATGCAAAACACATTAAAAACGCAGCAAAAATGCAAAACGCAATGCAGAAATGGCTCAAGCGCAACCTACATAGGTGTGAACCTAGCACCATCCAAAATGAAAAAAAAAAGTTTTGCCTTTAGTTCCACTTAGGTCTTCTTTGATTATTTAAAATGAAATCCAACCTGATGGACATTGTGACTTCGCACAGCTGCAGTGTCTCCTGGACAGCACAGTTCTAGGTCAATACAAAATCTGTATACAGCCCATTCTGTTGTACGCTTCAATCTGCACAATAACACAGCTGGATCATCTGGAACGTTTGTTGTTTCTCAGCTGATTTCTCAACAATGAGGATGCAGGGTGGGTGTTTTGGCACATTCCGTAATTCCTAAAACTCCGCAGGGCAAAAAAAATGCAGGAGACTGCTAGTGGGAATGATCGGTAAATTATATAATCTCATATAAACTCTTGTTCTGGATGTTTTGAGTCTACGTTTTTATACCCTCTCTTCAATCATAAGAGTTGTGTTTACGTCTGCGTTCACACTGATGCAGTACGGAATTCACACTGCGATTTCTGCACCACATCATAATCGCACCCCGTTCATAGAAACCACTGCGGGTGTGTATTTTAAAGTGTTACTAACCCCAGGACCCTGCATTCACTATATCCGCTCTCCCCGGACCCTGCATTCACTATATCTGGTCTCCCCAGACCCTGCATTCACTATATCCGCTCTCCCCAGACCCTGCATTCACTATATCCGGTCTCCCCAGACCCTGCATTCACTATATCTGGTCTCCCAGGACCCTGCATTCACTATATCTGCTCTCCCCGGACCCTGCATTCACTATATCTGCTCTCCCCGGACCCTGCATTCACTGTATCTGGTCTCCCAGGACCCTGCATTCACTATATCTGGTCTCCCCGGACCCTGCATTCACTATATCTGGTCTCCCAGGACCCTGCATCACTATATCTGCTCTCCCCGGACCCTGCATTCACTATATCTGGTCTCCCCGGACCCCGCATTCACTATATCTGGTCTCCCCAGACCCTGCATTCACTATATCTGGTCTCCCAGGACCCTGCATTCACTATATCTGGTCTCCCCGGACCCTGCATTCACTATATTCGGTCTCCCCGGACCCTGCATTCACTATATCTGGTCTCCCCGGACCCCGCATTCACTATATCTGGTCTCCCCAGACCCTGCATTCACTATATCTGGTCTCCCAGGACCCTGCATTCACTATATCTGGTCTCCCCGGACCCTGCATTCACTATATTCGGTCTCCCCGGACCCTGCATTCACTATATCTGGTCTCCCCGGACCCTGCATTCCCTATATCCAGTCTCTCACAGTACACGCAACATGGAAATGCAATTATTTTAGTAAATATAAACTGCAAATACCTTTTCTCATCAGCAGTTAGAGCAGTCTTGTGACTTCTATCAGTGTCAGGCAGAGCACTGGTTAAAGCTTGTAGGAGGCGTTTTCATTCTCCCCTGATTGTCCAATGAGGCTGCAGGACCCCTGACCCTCTGTCTCGACAGCGCTGATTGGCCCTGTGATGATCACATGCACTCTCCCAAGAAAAAAAAAAAAAACCTCTCAAACCATATATACCAGTTTGAGCATGCGCAGCTGGCCCCAAGGCTCTGTTCTATCAGGAGATGGATTAGAGACAATAGAAGGGGAGGATCAGAGAAGACAGGATCAAACATCCTTTTTACACAATGAGGAGGTTTAACCCCTTAGATTCAACAGTGAGTATAACAAGTATGCTTTACTGCATATACAGACTGATTTTACTGTAGTGGGTTTAGTCAGTGGTGTCCCTAGGCACGCCGCACCTGGTGGCACCGATAGCATGGAGTGACACCGGACCCTCTCCACAAGCTCCATGAAAAGGAAAGTTTTAGATCAAGCTGACGATCCCTGCAGGATGGATCGGATCTGCGGATTGAGCATAATGGTTTGGAGTCTGACCCATTATCCTCCCCAGTCCGCAGATCCGATCCATCTTGCGGGGATCATCAGCTTGCAACCTATACAGGGCTAACTGATCTAGATAAGGCTGTGCAAGATCCGGCCAGGAAATGCGGTCGCGGTAGCAGGAACCTCCTCCATCTGACATCACTTCTCGAGCATGTGCTGACCGGACCGGTGTGGAAAGATCAGTTAACCCTGTTTAGGTTGCAAGCCGACGATCCCCGCAAGATGGATCGGATCGGATCTGCAGATTGGGGAGCATAATGGATCGGCGTCGGATCCATTATGCTTACTCTGCAGATCCGATCCATCCTGTGGGGATCATCTGAGGGGTGACACCAACCCTAGAGATGCCCCTGGGTTTAGTAACATGACACCCTGAAATCACTTCATAAAACACAGTGTGAACATCCATGCTATCTGATTCTGGTGCGTACTAAAAAAGGGTCCTGCAATTTTTTGGTAAAGATGCGGTCCAATTTGAACCATACAAAATATATGTGATTTGCATAGGAATGTAGTGCGATTCCTGTGCAAATCACATGCGATGTGCCGCACCGCATCAGTGTGAACCCGGACCAAGGGTGGACTGACAACTCATGGGCCCCCCGGACAATAGGGGATCATGGGGCCACTGTGTCCTTGCCCACACTCAAAAAAGCCTATAAAAAGGTACCAGGGGCATTTCATGGGGCCCCCTACTGACCCCGGACCCTCGGCCAGTGCTCAAGTGCTTGAATGGTCAGTCCGCCCCCGACCCGGACTAAAGGTTCATCCAACCCAGAACTGATCATTTCGTTTTTGGTACTGGAGTGCTAAGCCACCTTGCAGATTATTGTATCCATGTGTTGGCAGGTGCCAGGAATTCTAGGCTGCCCAAGATTGAAGGGGTTAACACCGGTTCTGTCGTGTTCCTGGGCTTTTATGGGCTCTGCCCTCCACCCTGTGATGTATTAAAAAAAAGGGGGAAGACTCGTTCCAGGGGGTTCCGGAGGACTGCATAGGAGAAAAGTAAGAGGTTCAAAGAAGAGGATGTAACCAGGAGCAACCCCCCAACTACAACACCAAGGAAGCCTACTTGCTAAGGACATTGCCATGTATGGACCATGTATGGACCACTACCTGATCATACTACATAGTTAGGCATGTTTCCAAGTGATTGTGATCCCCAATCAATGGCATTTGGTGCACATCAGCTGGAGAGGAGTAGAGCTTGTCTTTAACCCCTTGCCTACCGGGCACTTTTACCCCCTTACTGCCTACCGGGCACTTATACCCCCTTCCTGCCTACAGGGCACTTATACCCCCTTCCTGCCTACAGGGCACTTATACCCCCTTCCTGCCTACAGGGCACTTCTACCCCCTTCCTGCCTACAGGGCACTTATACCCCCTTCCTGCCTACAGGGCACTTCTACCTCCTTCCTGCCTACCGGGCACTTCTACCCCCTTCCTGCCTACAGGGCACTTATACCCCCTTCCTGCCTACAGGGCACTTATACCCCCTTCCTGCCTACCGGGCACTTCTACCCCCTTCCTGCCTACCGGGCACTTCTACCCCCTTCCTGCCTACCGGGCACTTCTACCCCCTTCCTGCCCAGGCCAATTTCCAGCTTTCAGCGCTGTCACACTTTGAATGACAATTGCGCGGTCATGCAACCCTGTACATATATGAAATTTTTATCATTTTTTTGAGACAGATAGAGCTTTATTTTGGTGGTATTTAATCACCTCTGGGGTTTTTATTTTTTCTTAAACCAAAAACCACTGAAAAGTTTGAAAAAAAAAAGCTTTTTCTTAGTTTTTGCTATAAAATTTTATAAATAAGTGATTTTTCTCCTTCACTGATGTACGCTAATGAGGCTGCAGTGATGGGCACTGATAGGTGGCACTGATGAGGAGGCACTGGTAGGTGGCACTGATGGGCATTGACAGGCATCACTGATGGGCACTGAAAGGCAGCACTCATATATGGCACTGATACGGCACTGACTGGCACTGATTGGCAGCACTGATAGGCGGCACTGATAGATGGCACTGATGGGTGACACTGAAAGGCAGCTCAGATGGTCACTAAAATGTGGCATTGATGTGCATTGGTAGGCACTGATATGTGGCATTGATGTGGCACTGGCAGGTGGCATGGATGAGCACTGACAGCTGGCATTGATGGACACTAACAGGTGGCACTGCTGGGGCTACAAAGATGATCAGTGTACATGTCCCCTCTGAGGAATGACGATTACCGGCTCTCCTCTCCTGTCAGCGTGACAGCTCGAGAGCAGAGAAATGCCGATAACCGGCATTTCCCTATTTACATGCGATCAGCTGTGATTGGACACAGCTGATCACATGACCGAGCAGACATCTTTGGCTCTTTCTGTTGATCTCCTGTGTCCGAGGGACACAGGGCACCACCGATCGCCGCTCTGCAGCTCCGAGCCACGCATGCGCGGTTAGAACGGGAGGACGTCATATGACATCCTCCCAGAACAAGAGAACTGCCTTGCGACCGTCATTGTACTATATGACGGATGGGAGGTGGTTAAAATAGAGATCTGAACCTTAGGGTAGGGGTGTCAAACTAACTTTCATTACGAGCCACATCAGCATTATGGTTGCCATGAAAGTGCCGGTTGTATCTGTAAGACTAGATGTCCAGAGCCCCCACCCCCCTTACATCAGATGTCAAGAGCAACCCTCACCATCAGAAGTCAAAAGTCCCCCACCCTCCCTTACATCACAGTGCACCCCCCTTACCTTGTACTGGTGCCAGAAAGAAGCTGGGGACGAAGCTGGGAAATAAATTGTGCAGGGTCTGGAGCAGGACCAGAGGAGTGCTGGTGTCAGCTGTCAGAGTCTGTTGAATGCTGAGACCAGGGAAGGTGGAGATGAGGGGATGTTGGGGCTGCACATAGAAGTGCAGGATCTGTAGGAGGAGTTCTGTCCTCCTCTCTGCTGTCGACTGTTGAGAATGGGAGGCTGAGAAAAACCTGTCCACAGCTGCATGAAGAAGCACAGAAGGTCTGTCCTCCTCTCTACTGCTGAGACAAGGTGGGAGTGAGACAAGAGGGGTGCCAGAGCTGCAGGAGAGGTGTGAGGACCACATGAAATGGCCTGGTGGTCCGTATTCAGCCCAAAAGCCTTGTATTTGACACTCTGAGTAGGCACTGTTGAGAGCAGGGGTCTCCAAACTTTGTAAGTAAAGGGCCGGTTTACTGTCCTTCATACTTTAGGGGGGCCAGAATATGTCCCGGCATCAGTGGGAATAAACAATACCCCATCTTTGGTGTTAGTGAGGGGAATTGTGCCCCATTGTTTGTGTCATTGGGCTCCATTCTTGGTATCACTGGGATGAACTGTACCCCATCTTTGGTGTCATTGGTTGGAATTGTGCCCCATCGTTGGTATCACTGGGAAGAATTAATTGGTGTCAGTGGATTAAATAATGCCCCACGGGCCAGAGAAAAGCAAGCAATGGGCCGCATCCGGCCCCTGAGCCGCAGTTTGGAGACCATTGGTTTAGAGTGAAACACATTGGAGACCTCTTTTTTCCGTTATGTACCCCATTTTAGCACAGTAAAGGATTTTGCATCATACACCGGATTGGCCCTCATCCATTGCTTGCAATCTACTTTAACAGCTCCCCCTCTGCCTTATAGCAGAAATATTGCTACAGGGTGGCAGGGGGGCGCAAAATCACATATATATGTACGTGATTTTGCAGTTCAGGGTAGGGGGTGCATGCGTGCCCTACCTGTGCCGCCATTCCCGGCACCAGCTGTCAATTGTCGGGTCCAGAGCCATACAAAGCAGTGTGCTCACAGTGGAAATCACACATGCAGCACATAATGTGAAACAGCACACAGTTAACCCTTTGATCGCCCCAGATGTTAACCCTTTACTGCCAAATGCCATTGGTAAAGTGTCAGTGCTTTTTATTAGCACTGATCACTGTATAAGTGTCACTGGGGAAGTCAGTGACACCAAGTCAGTTCCCCCCAGTGTCAGAATGCCAGCCACAGTCCCGCTATAAGTTGCTTCATCGCCGCCATTACTAGTAAAAAACAAAATTCCAGTATATATACCATTTGTAATTGCTATAACGTTCACATAAACCAATGAATTTACACGTACTGGGATTTTTTTTTTAAGCAAAAACATGTGCGCTAATGAAGCTGCAGTGATGGGCACTGATAAGCTGCACTGATGGACACTGATAGGTGGCACTGATGAGGAGGCACTGGTAGGTGGCACTGATGGGCATTGACAGGCATCACTGATGGGCACTAAAAGGCAGCACTCATATGCGGCACTGACTGGCACTGTTACGTGGCACTGACTGGCAATGTTAGGCGGCACTAATAGGCAGCACTGATGCGCACTGATAGGTGGCACTGATGGGTGACACTGAAAGGCAGCTTAGATGGGCACTATTTTGTGGCACTGGTAGGCACTGATATGTGGCATTGATGTGGCACTGGCAGGTGGCACTGATGAACAGTGACAGGTGGCACTGCTGGGGCTACACAGATCATCAGGGCCCTGATGATCTGTGTACATGTCCCCTCTGAGGAATGCCGATTACCGACTCTCCTCTCCTCTGTCAGCGTGACAGCTTTTTTTTTTTTTTAAGCAAAAACATGTCGCAGAATACATTTTTTTCCCTAAATTTATGACATTTGATTTTTTCAATGTGTTTATTGGACATGTTTAATAGCAAAAAGTCAAAAAAATATTGTTTTTTACTCAAAATTGTCGGTCTTTTTTGTGCAAAAAATAAGCGCACAGGTGATAAAATATCACCGAAAGCTGTATTCGTGGGAAAAAAAAGACGTACATTTCATTTGGGTGCTGCGTTGCATGACCGTAGTAGACTGACGTAACACAGCGCCGTAATGCAATAAATGGCCTGGTCAGGAAGGGGGGTACATCCTCTGGAGGGCAAGTGGTTAAAACGACCATGGAATGAATTCAAAGGACAATGTTACCCATACAATCCATCAGAATACTTTTTTAGTGGTTTACTTAAAGTGAACTGAAATCTGATTGGCTGCTTTTGGTTACTTTTCTTTGAACCTCGTTGTTGCTCTTTATAATGCGTTTAAATAAACCCTACAGAAAACAGCCAATCAACTAACAGCTGCAATCTATACTGAGGATTAGTCTAGCAGGATTACTTCTACAGGATAATAATACTTACTGGAAACGGTATTAGTCATTTTAATTCCTTTAACCTCTTATCACACCTGGCAGGAATGTACTTCTGGATTCCAGTATCAGTCTTTATTGCTGCATAGATAAGTTGAAAAAAGGTCATACAGTAGGCTCAATTCACAATTATAACATATAGCACAAGGATACCTATTATCAAACAAAAGTGACAGTTGATTCAAGATTGGAAAAGTCAGGAAGGTCAGGTCTTTGGGGAAGGAGAGAAATAAAGGATGATCTGTAAATCATGCTGGGAGATGGAGTGAGGGGTAAAAAAAACAGAGACTCCCTGGATTTTAGGGTCAACTAACTAAAAAATCCAAGGAGTCACCCTGTTTTTTTTTACTGCTCACTCCATGTTCCCCTTCCTGCTTAGTCACCAGGTAATCTGATATTCACAATGCACTCTTGATGTGTTCATAGGTGTGTATGTTTCTGTTTCACCATGATTGTCATCATTTACATACGGGCATTTACCCTTGATTTCCCATCTTCCCCTTCCTGCTTAAACTGCAATATATTCCATTGTTGTTCCTACACACTAATCGGCCAGCTTGCCGGATCTCAGTACAGCTTGCGGGATCTGAGCGCGGGTTGCGGGATCTGGGCGCAGGGTTGCGGGATCTGGGCGCAGGGTTGCGGGATCTGGGCGCGGGTTGCCGGATCTGGGCGCAGGGTTGCCGGATCTGGGCGCAGGGTGCGGGATCTGGGCGCGGGTTGCGGGATCTGTGCGCAGGTTGCGGGATCTGAGCGCAGGTTGCGGGATCTGAGCGCAGGTTGCGGGATCTGAGCGCGGGTTGCGGGATCTGAGCGCGGGTTGCGGGATCTGAGCCCAGGCTGCGGGATCTGAGCCCAGGTTGCCGGATCTGAGCCCAGGTTGCCAGAACTGAGCCCAGGTTGCCGGAACTGAGCCCAGGTTGCCGGAACTGAGCCCAGGTTGCCGGAACTGAGCCCAGGTTGCGGGATCTGAGCGCAGGTTGCGGGATCTGAGCCCAGGTTGCCGGAACTGACAGCAGGTTGCGGGATCTGAGCCCAGGTTGCCGGATCTGAGCGCAGCTTGCCGGATCTGAGCGCAGGTTGCGGGATCTGAGCGCAGCTTGCCGGATCTGAGCGCAGGTTGCCGGATCTCAGCGCAGCTTGCCGGATCTGAGCGCAGCTTGCCGGATCTGAGCGCAGCTTGCCGGATCTGAGCCCAGGTTGCCGGATCTGAGCCCAGGTTGCCGGATCTGAGCGCAGCTTGCCGGATCTGAGCGCAGCTTGCCGGATCTGAGCGCAGCTTGCCGGATCTGAGCGCAGGTTGCGGGATCTCAGCGCAGCTTGCCGGATCTCAGTCCAGGTTGCGGGATCTCAGCGCAGGTTGCCTGGATACGGTGCCAGTTTACCATCCTAGGATCCCAGGCAGGGCTCAGATTTTGCAGCAGGCCCGGGTGCTGACATGACAGGTTCTCTATGGAGATCAGGAAGTGTTTCTACAAACCGAAAGTAAAGAGAGACAACAGGAAGCTGAGCTCAGAGCCACGCCCAGGAATCCTGCAACCACGCAGAGGAGGACGATGAGGCTCGGGTGTACGGGGCTGCGTGTGCTGGCAGGTAAGGGGCAGGAATGGGGGACGTCACACCACAAGGGGCACCCCGGTGACGCCAACCCTCTCTCTGTTGTCCTCACTTTGTCCGGTCAGACTCTGATCTGTGCTATATGTCAGATTTCCTACACTGGGCTGGCTTGTTGTTCTCCAGATCAGAAGATTCTAATAGGGTCACCATACACAATACAATCTGACCGTACAATCGATTGTAAGCTCTAATGAGCAGGACCCTCTGTTTCCTCTTGTACCAAATTGTATTGTAACTGTCATGTCTGCCTTCATTTTGTACAGCAAACCGTTGGCCCTATATAAATCCTGTATATAAATCATTTGAATTTTGTAATAACACACCTAATCTATCCAATCAGGCAGATCCCTGCACTACATAGGAGATTGTACAATAATGTGTGTGGTGGGCTTCAGGATGGCACTGATCCAGCCTCTGCTGAACTACAAGTCCCAGCAGATGGTGTTGCCTTGTCCTGTAGAGGATAGGGCGTGTGATGTGCAGTCTGATGCATGCCATGATTACATCTCATACAGGCCAGTACTGGGCAACTACAAGTCCCAGCAGATGGTGTTGCTTTGTCTACAGAGGATAGGGCGTGTGATGTGTAATCTGATGCATGCCATGAATACATCTCACACCGGATAATACTGGGCAACTACAAGTCCCAGCATGCCCTGTGATGGGCTTTCACCAGGGACTAGCCTGATCATCACATACATCAGGGCTGTCATTTCACATCCTTCTTGTTTTCTATATTGGGTAACAACCGCAAACATAAGTCCAGGGCGGGGCAGTGTATGCAAGACATTATTTGTGTGCTTTGATATCCGGGTATAATACTGATTATGGATGACTACAAATCCTAGCAGGCTCCTGATCCCCTGTGATTGTACTGTGTAGTATAATAAAGATCATCAGGGTGGACTACAAATCCCAGCAGGCTCCTAATCCCCGTGATTGTACTGTCTACTATAATATAGATCATCAGGGTGGACTACAAATCCCAGCAGGCTCCTGATCCCTGTGATTGTACTGTTTAGCATAATATAGATCATCAGGGTGGACTACAAATCCCAGCAGGCTCCTGATCCCCCCTGTGATTGTACTGTTTAGCATAATATAGATCATCAGGGTGGACTACAAATCCCAGCAGGCTCCTGATCCCTGTGATTGTACTGTTTAGCATAATATAGATCATCAGGGTGGACTACAAATCCCAGCAGGCTCCTGATCCTTGTGATTGTACTGTTTAGTATAATAAAGATCATCATGATGGTACTGTATTAAAATGTAGAACAGGGCGGACTACAAATCCCAGCAGACTCTAGGTCCCTGTGATGGTAATATTTATTATAATATAGATCATGGGGAACTGTAAATCCCAGCAGGCTCCCCATCTCCGCAATGGTATTGTTTATTATAATGTAGATTGCAGTGAACTACAAATCCCAGCAGACTCCCCATCGCCATGATGATATTATTATAATGTAGATCGCGATGGACTACAGATCCCAGCAGACTCGGGGTCCCTGTGATAACATAATAGAGATCATGGGGAACTACAAATCCCAGCAGACTTCCAGTTCCAGTGATGGTACTGTTTATTATAATATAGAGCGTGGGGAACTACAAATCCCAGCTGGCTCTCCATCTCCATGATATTTATTATAATATAGATCACGATGGACTACAGATCCCAGCAGACTCTGGGTCCCTGTGATGGTAATATTTACTATAATAGAGACCATGGGGAACTACAAATCCCAGCATCTCCTGAATTCTGTGACGGTACTATGTGTTCTGAAGATCTCGGGGACTACAAATCCCAGCAGACTCTGAGTCCCTGTGATGGTAATATTTATTATAATATAGATCATGGGGAACTACAAATCCCAGCTGGCTCCCCATCTCTGTGATGGTACTATTTATTATAATGTATATTACGGTGGACTACAGATCCCAGCAGACTCGGGGTCCTAGAGATGGTAATATTTAATATAATAGAGATCGTGGGGAACTACAAATCCCAGCAGACTCTCAATCGCTGTGATGGTAATATTTATTATAATGTATATCACGGTGGACTACAGATCCCAGCAGACTCCCAATCCCAGTGATAGTACTGTTTATTATAATATAGATCAGGGTGGACTACAAATCCCAGGATCCACAGGTCCCTGTGCTGGTAATATAATATAGGTAGTGGTGAACTACAAATCCCAGCACAGGTCCCCCAGTCTCTGTGATGGTACTAGTAATGATGTACTGTAGCTCCAGTGGACTACAAATCCCATAAAACCCTTCTGCCTTTACAATCCATTTACACTGATTGTTGTTGAGCTGGGTGGTGCTTGTAGGGCTCCGCATGACTTGATATACAGCCGAATCAGCCGGACGTCCCAGGGTGGGGGTGGGGGGGGGGGCCTCACAGCGGAACTAAACCCTCCTATCTTTTGCAGCCAAGGAAGCTGCCATATTTGCTTCTGTTTGATCTGCAGTTGCCATGTTGCTGCACATGTGATCAGCTATGACACCAGCTATTTAAGGGCTTGACCGTTCAATTGAGAGCACAAGCAACTGTCTTGCGGCATGCCTTTAAATGTCACTGTTTTGGGAAAAAGGCCCGCAATACCTACCTTTCCTACAACGGTTCAAGGTCACTTACCGCCAACATCTTCTGCACGGCTTCTTCTTGGTCATCTTCATTATTATTGCGCATGCATTAATCAGTCCTGCTCAGTCACAGGAGTTCAGTTGTAGGTTCAGGATCTGTGCCAGAATGTAAGCTGCGCTGTGCATGCGCAGCTCAGTGTACAGTCTAAGGAGGCCTGCGAGCAGGTAGGTAGGTTTTTCTTATTGCATGTTTCTTCTGCAGTAAAAAGTCTTTCTGCTTGCAGGTTTTTAATTTAAAGAAGCACTCTGGGACATTTTTTTTCCTCCAATGCAATGTACTGCGTGGGTTAACTGCCAAGATCTACTCACCCAATCCTCCCAGTGTAAGATCAGCCCCTGCATCTCCTGCCCAATCCCCCTGTGGTCTAGCGGTCTTGTGTGGTGGACTGTTCCTGATGTCATCACGCCCATTGACCAGCTCTGGACATGAGGCTGTCAGGAACAGTCCACTGCTAGATGTGGGGGAGCGCTGTCTTCTGGAGAATCAAAGCTTCAGGTGAGTGTACTGCATGGGTTAACTGCTCACTTTTGTATAGGGGATTGGAGAGCCAAGATGTACTCACCTAATCCTCTGATCCTCCCAGTGCAAGATCGGCCCCTGCATCTCCTGCCCAACTCCCCCTGTGGTCTAGCAGTCTTGTGTGGTGGACTGTTCCTGACGTCATCATGCCCATTGACCAGCTCTGGACATGAGGCTGTCAGGAACAGTCCACTGCTGGACATGGGGGAGTGCTGTTTTCCGGAGAATCAAAGGATCGGATAAGTATATGCTTTGTATTTTGCTTTTCCAGTGCAGTGTACTGCATGGGTTACCTGCTTGTTTTTGTATAGGGGATTGGAGAGCCAAGATATACTCACCCAATCCGCTGATCCTTCCAGTGCAAGACTGGCCCCTGCATCTCCTGCCCAATCCCCCTGTGGTCTAGCGGTCTTGTGTGGTGGATTGTTTCTGACGTCATCACGCCCATTGAGCAGCTCTGGACATGAGGCGATCAGGAAGAGTCCACTGGTGGATGTGGGGGAGTGCTGTCTCCGGGGAATCAAAGGATTGGGTGAGTGTACTGCATGGGTTAACTGCTCGCTTTTGCATAGGGGATTTGAGAGCCAAGATTTACTCACCTAATCTGCTGATCCTCCCAGCGCAAGACCGGCCCCTGCATATTTACATAATTAGTCTGGCTGAATTAAGACAAAAGTCCATCCAGTTCAACCATTAAAAAAAAAAGTTCTAATCCTACACCCACGGTTGATCCAGAGGAAGGCAAAAAAAACCAGCAAAGCAATTTGCTCCTGCAGGGAAAAAAAATCCTTCCTGATCCCCCGAGAGGCAATCTGATATTCCCTGGATCAACTTCACCTATAAATGTTAGTATCCAGTTATATTCTGTGTATCCAAGAAACAATCCAGGACTTTTTTTTACAGCAATCCACTGAGCTGGCCAGAACCAACTCTTGAGGGAGTCTATTCCACATTTTCACAGCTCTTACTGTGAAGAAACCTTTCCGTGTTTGGAGTGTAAATCTCTTTTCCTCCAGACGTAAAGAGTGCCCCCTTGTCCTCTGTGATGACCTCAGGGTGAATATCTCTACACCGAGTTCACTATATGAACCACCGATGTATTTATACATGGAGATCATATCCCCCCTTATGTATTATACACGGAGATCATATCCCCCCTTATGTATTATACATGGTGATCATATCCCCCTTATGTATTATACATGGAGATCATATCCCCCCCTTATGTATTATACATGGAGATCATATCCCCCCTTAATCTCCTCTTCTCAATACATTCAGTTCCTCTAATCTTTCCTCATAGCTGATCTCCTCCATGCCTCTTATCAGTTTGGTTGCCCTTCTCTGTACTTTCTCCAGTTCCCCAATGTTCTTTTTGTGAATTGGTGCCCAAAACTGAACTGCATATTCCAGATGAGGTCTTACTAATGATTTGTACCGGGGAAATGATATCTCTCTCTCTGGAGTCTATACCTCTATTAATACAAGAGAGGATTTTGCTCGCTTTAGAAACCGCAGCTTGGCATTTCATGCCATTATTAAGCTTGTGATCTACCAGAACCCCCAGATCCTTCTCCACCATTGACCCCCCCAGTTGTACCCCCCCTAGTATATATGATGTATGTATATTCTTAGCCCCCAAGTGCAGAACCTTACATTTATCAACAATAAACCTCATTTGCCACATAGCTGCCCAATTAAACAGAGCATTGAGGTCGGCTTGTAAATTGGAGACATCCTGTAAGGACGATATTCCCCGGCACAGCTTGGTGTCATCTGCAAAGACTGAAATGGGATTTATAATCCCAGACCCATTATTGTTTATAAATATATTAACCACTTACCGACCTCAGATAGCTGAATGACGGCTTCACTGCGGCCGGCCAGTTCTGGGAGGGCGTCATATGACCTTCTCCCAGAACGCACCCTCCCGCGCGCCCCCGGCGATCTTCATGATCGATGTGTCCTACGGACACAGCTGATCACGTGATGTGGTAAAAGGCCAATCACAGCAGTCTTTTGCCACGTGATCAGCCGTGTCCAATGACACAGCAGATCACCAATAAATGGCCCAGTCATGTGAAGAATGAAGCCAAGATTCAGCGATACCAGTTAAATCCTAGTTCTCTTCCTGCACCAAAGCTTCCAACTCACCTGTTTTGCTTGGCAGACTTCTGGCATTGGTGAACAAACACTTTAATGCATTGACACCTTGTTCACACATATTTTGCATGTTTTTTTATTTTCATACAAATGGTACCAATTCCACTGGTTGGTTGTAACATGGGAACCTTCTTATCTGCCATAGCCTTCCCGCCATCTTTCCCCAATCCCCCTGTGGTTTAGCGGTCTTGTGCGGTGGACTGTTTTTGACGTCATCACGCCCATAGACCAGCTCAGTACATTGAGCCATCAGGAACAGTCCACTGCTGGATGTGGGGGAGTGCTGGTTTCCGGAAAATCGAAGGATCAGGTGAGTATCGGCTTTGTGTTCTGCTCTAAGACTTTAGTTCCGCTAAAAATTATTGGGTTTAATTCTGCATTTAGAGGAGGTTTCCTTTACATTGGAAAGATATCTCATTGTGGGATCTGTAGGACAGGAAGTGAAATCTCTCTAATGGGACACAAATGGCAAAAAGAACAGCAGTTTCGCTCCCAACCCCCAACTCCCTCCCTCCCTGTACTCTAGCCAAAATGTAAAAAAAAAGGTTTTGGGCCTTAGATCTACTTTAATACCAATAAAAACCACAAACCCTTTTTTTCACTTCTCCTTTTCCTTTGCTTTCAAAATAAGAAATGCATTACGGCTGAATGAAAGGCTGTGTAACTCTTTTGGTATTTAAACATTTCCTTTGTTAGAGCTCCAACCATAAGACCGCAAAAATAGATGATTAAGAGTTTGTTCACACGGGTAGTCGAGGAGTGGTAAAAGCAAGAAGCCGAGCTGTGGTTTTACCACCCAGCTAAACAAGGGCATGCAGGAGCTCAGGACTGAACCCGTGCTGTGGCAGAAATTAAATGGCATATCACATTTGGCAGGCGGGAACACCTCCGAACAGGACCCCTAAAAGTGAATGGGGCCATGTTACAACTGCCCTGTAACCACATGGAAATGGCATTTTGAGGGTGAGCATGACTTGCGGACCTGTAGGGCGAGCATGACTTGCGCACCTGTAGGGCGAGCATGACTTGCGGACCTGTAGGGCGAGCATGACTTGCGGACCTGTAGGGCGAGCATGACTTGCGCACCTGTAGGGCGAGCATGACTTGCGCACCTGTAGGGCGAGCATGACTTGCGCACCTGTAGGGCGAGCATGACTTGCGCACCTGTAGGGCGAGCATGACTTGCGCACCTGTAGGGCGAGCATGACTTGCGCACCTGTAGGGCGAGCAGGACTTGCGCACCTGTAGGGCGAGCCCGACTTGCGCACCTGTAGGGCGAGCCCGACTTGCGCACCTGTAGGGCGAGCACGACTTGCGCACCTGTAGGGCGAGCACGACTTGCGCACCTGTAGGGCGAGCACGACTTGCGGACCTGTAGGGCGAGCACGACTTGCGGACCTGTAGGGCGAGCACGACTTGCGGACCTGTAGGGTGTGCATGAGGTGCCGCGATTTTACCATGTTTAGGATGCCTTTTTTATAGGTTATGTATTAAAAAAAAAAAACACATCAAAACACAACACGTTCCTGGTTCACACCAATGCAGTTTGTGTTTTGCCCATTTTGTAGTGCGTTTTTTGCATGAGCGTTTATGAAGCATTTTTTTAGTCGTTTTGCATTTTTTTAATGTTGTTTTTTTTTTTCTTTGGCCAACTTGATGCTAGACAGATTAAAAATGTATTAAAAAATGTGTTTTGATGCATTTTCAGTGCATTTCAGGCCTGTATCACACCGCTGCAGTTAGCGTTTTGCAGTGCTTTCTGAGTTGTGTTTTGCGCTTTTGCATGCAAGTTTTTGATGTGTTTTTTGATGTGGTTTGCATTTTTGAATTTTTTTCGTTCAACATATTGCTGGACAGATTAAAAATGCAAAACATATCAACAATACTACATGTGCATTTTTGATGCGCTTTCAATGCATTTCAGGCCTGATTCACACCAATGCGTGATGCACATGTCCTGTAGGAGCTATATGGTGCCCATGACTTGTAGACCTATGTGGTGCCCATGACTTGTAGACCTATGTGGTGCCCATGACTTGTAGACCTATGTGGTGCCCATGACTTGTAGACCTACGTGGTGCCCATGACTTGTAGACCTACGTGGTGCCCATGACTTGTAGACCTACGTCTAGATTGTAAGCTCGAAAGAGTAGGGCCCTCTTACCCCTTATGTGCTCTTTGATGTTACTGTACTGTTTCATGTATTGTCCCCCCTATATTGTACAGCGCTGAGCAAACCCTTTGGTGCTATATAAACTCGATAAATAAATAAATAATAATAAATACGTGGTGCCCATGACTTGCAGACCTACGTGGTGCCCATGACTTGTAGACCTACGTGGTGTCCATGTTTTGTAGACCTACGTGGTGTCCATGTTTTGTAGACCTACGTGGTGTCCATGTTTTGTAGACCTACGTGGTGTCCATGTTTTGTAGACCTACGTGGTGCCCATGTTTTGTAGACCTACGTGGTGCCCATGTTTTGTAGACCTACGTGGTGCCCATGTTTTGTAGACCTACGTGGTGCCCATGTTTTGTAGACCTACGTGGTGCCCATGTTTTGTAGACCTACGTGGTGCCCATGTTTTGTAGACCTACGTGGTGCCCATGTTTTGTAGACCTACGTGGTGCCCATGTTTTGTAGACCTACGTGGTGCCCATGTTTTGTAGACCTACGTGGTGCCCATGTTTTGTAGACCTACGTGGTGCCCATGTTTTGTAGACCTACGTGGTGCCCATGTTTTGTAGACCTACGTGGTGTCCATGTTTTGTAGACCTACGTGGTGTCCATGTTTTGTAGACCTACGTGGTGTCCATGTTTTGTAAACCTACGTGGTGTCCATGGCCTGTAGGAGCTATATGGTGTACATGGGGTGTAGGTCTATATGGTTCCCATGACTTGTAGACCTACATGGTGCATATGGTTTGTAGACCTATATGATGTACATGGCCTGTGGGACTATATGGTGCCCAAAATGTGTAAATCTACATGGTGCACATGGGATGTAGGTCTATATGATGCACATGGCCTGTAGGAGCTATATGGTGCACGTGACTTTTAGACCTATGTGGTGCCCATGTTTTGTAGATTTACATGATACACATGGTTTGTAGATCTATATGGTACGAATGGCTGGAAGATCTATATGATGCACATGGCTAGGAAACCTATATGGTGCACATGGCCTGTAGTTTTATATGGTGCACAGGACCTGTAGGACTATATGGTGGCCATCATTTATAAATCTACATTTTGCACAGGGTTTCCCTCCCAATCCGCCCAACTAGCACAAATCCTCTTCCCCTCAAATTTCCCTTTTTAAGCATAAATCCCCCTCTCCTAGCACTAATCTCGCACCAAATCTACCCTCCGAGCACAACTCGCCCCTGTCATCCCTACTAGCACAAATCCCCTCCAAATTCCCCTTCCTAACACAAATCCACCCTCTTAGTACAAATTCTCCCCATCCAAATCATCCCTTCTAGCACAGCCCCCACCACTCCCAGGGCAACTGACTCTCCTGCCCACCCCTTGTCCCGGCCCTGGATCTGTGCAGGATGGGTTCATGATGCCCACAGAAATGAGATGAGTTACCCAATTCATTCTGATTGGACAGATTGGGTAACAGTCTGAGGTCTCTGGGGAACTCCCAGCCTTGGTGACTGTAGTTGGAGACAGTTATTAGCCTACCTGGGGACTTTCTGAAGTGACCGAACCTGATTACTAATTAAGTTCCTTAGAGTCATAAATAAAAGAACTTCCCCTGCAGGCTTTGCATTCCAGAGATTTCAGCATTAGTGATGCCGTGAGAAAGGACTGTCTGCATCTCTAATATACTTGGTACCAAGACACAGCTAGTGAGACATCCCTTCCTAACACCCCGGTCACACTGGATACGAATTGGCATGCGATATGCAAATCGCATGCCAAATCCTATATTGTCCGCAATTAGAGCGGTCATATCGGTGCGGTTCCAATTTGTCGGAGCCACCTTGATTTCTAAAGTAGCGCATGTACTACTTTTGGTGCGATTTTGTATAAACATTGCAAATCGCACCTGCAACGGCAGGTCACCCAACTTTGTGCGACTTCACTGCAAGTCGCACGATTTCAAAGTACGGTTTGATGTGACCGGGGTGTAAGTCTTGTCCTGGTCACCAGCTCAAGCTCAGCGCCTGTCCCTCCTCCTCTTCAGGCCAAGCTGGCCAGCGACCCTTAATGCTTGGAGGGGATGCCTCGACCGCCGCCACCACCTCCCCTCCTCCTCCTCCTCCTCCTCCTCCTCCTCCTCTCCTCTTCCTCCTCCTCTTCCTCCTCCTCCTCCTCCTCCTCCTCCTCCTCTTCCTCCTCCTCCTCCTCTCCTCCTCCTCCTCCTCCTCCTCCTCCTCCTCCTCCTCCTCCTCCTCCTCCTCTTCCTCCTCCTCCTCCTCCTCCTCCTCCTCCTCCTCCTCCTCCTCTTCCTCCTCCTCTTCCTCCTCCTCTTCCTCCTCCTCTCCTCCTCTCTCCTCTCCTCTTCCTCTTCCTCCTCTTCCTCTTCCTCCTCCTCTTCCTCTCCTCTTCCTCTTCCTCCTCCTCCTCCTCCTCCTCCTCCTCCTCCTCCTCCTCCTCCTCCTCCTCCTCCTCCTCTCCTCTCCTCTTCCTCTCCTCTTCCTCCTCCTCCTCCTCCCTCCTCCTCCTCCTCCTCCTCCTCTTCCTCTTCCTCTTCCTCTTCCTCTTCCTCTTCCTCTTCCTCTTCCTCTTCCCTCCTCCTCTTCCTCTTCCTCCTCCTCCTCTTCCTCCTCCTCTTCCTCCTCCTCCTCCTCCTCCTCCTCCTCCTCCTCCTCCTCCTCTTCTTCTTCTTCTTCCTCCTCCTCTTCTTCCTCCTCCTCCTGCTCTGCTCCTGCACACTTTTCCAGCCAAACTTTACAGCTTGTAATGTGTAATAGAGATGCCTTTCTGAGATTCACAGACTGGGATTGTATTCAGCAGCCTAAGGGATCTGATGCCATGGACCGAAGCTTGATCATCGATCTGCATTGCCAGTGCCGCTAATGTCGCGAATGGCACTTTTTTTGTGGGCCATGCCATGCGTGAAGGGTACCTTTACCCAAGTGCACGCTAACCAATGCCAGGAGGTGGGAACTGTGGTCATGTGAACAGTCTAACATTAACCTTTCACCGCCAGGTCCGTACATTGTACAGTGGGAGGGGGCTGCAGCCACCAGGATTGCGTGTAAAACTGACAGGCCGCCCGATGGCTTCCACAGCCTCCAGTAATGGCCCTCCACCCCCGCGTGCGCAGACCTATGAGCAACCACCATGTTTTCGGGCCTGCGTGCCTCTCTGAGGGCCCAAAGAGCGACATGGCAGGTAGAGGGAGAGAGAATAAACGTGTGCTGTCCTCCCTTTCTTTCTGGGACCCTGAAGGTGACGTGTGTGGCGTCACTTCCGGGTCACCACTGTCACTTTCACGGCTAACGCAACTGAGAAGCAGTGTATTGGAATGTGGTCTATAGTGCAATACATTGAGTGGAGCCCATAGGAGACATGCAGGATCTAAAACGGGTGTCAAATTGGTGGACCTCTAGCTGTTGCCAAACTACAAGTCCCATGAGGCATTGCAAGATTGACAGTTACAAGCATGACTCCCAAAGGCAGAGGCATGATGGGACTTGTAGTTACGAAATCGCTGGAGGGCCGCCAGTTTGACACCCCTGGTCTAGACCCATGTTTCTCAAGTCCCATCATGCCTCTACCTTTTGGGAGTCATGCCTGTAACTGTCAGTCTTGCAATGCCTCATAGGACTTGTAGTTTGGCAACAGCTGGAGGGCCGCCAGTTTGACACCTGTGGTCTAAAAAAATTATAAAGAGAACCTGTCACCTAAAAATCATCACATAGGTGACTTTGTGTCCCCTATGTGATGAAAAAAAGTTAAGTAAAAGAAATTATTGCAAAATAATAAAATTACACCCAATCACATAACGCCCCTCTCACCCCCCAAAAAAATTTTGAGGCTCCCCCCAGCCCCACATATACGCACGTCAGGGCGTCAACATGTAAAAACGTCTATTGAAATACACATGTTACATATCGCTGTGTACGCCGGATTGAGAGCAAAAATTCTAGTTACCTCCATAACTTTTGAAGTGTCGCCTATAGAAAATATAGGGTACTGAAGTTTGTCCCCATTGAAGGTGAACACAAGTTTAAGGTTTGGCATGTTGGGTATCTGTTTACTCGGCACAACCTCATCTTTTATATTTTACCAAACATTTGGGTCATTATTGCATTTGTTTGCCCTAAAATTCACTTTAGTGTGTTTTTTTTACTGCGTTTCCTAGACCTTTGCAGTAGTTACATGTGACATAAAAAATTGGAACTACCACTATTTTATTCTCTAGGGTGTCTGCTTTCAGAAAATCTAGAATGTTTTGGGAGTTTAGTGCAATCTTCAGGCCTCAAATTATTTTTTAAATGTGTGCAAAACAAATGGCTTTGGCAGCAAAAGGGTTAAGGCAGTTTCCCGACTCAAAGATGAGCTTTCACGGCGCATAGTAATAAAGAGAAGTTGTGTGTTAGGTGGTGTCCCATCACTCTATACGCAGTGATTTCCGCTTAGTGTTTCCAAACCCACAACAGTAAAATCAGTCTGTATATGCAGTAAAGCATGCTTGTTATACTCGCTGTGGAACCCAAGGGGTTAATCCTCTGCATTGTGTAAATATGCTGTTTAATCCTGACTTCTCTGATCCTCTCCTTCTTCCAGTGCCCCCCCTCTTATCTCCTGATAAGACATATCGTGTGGAGACACTCTGCACATGCTCAGTTTAGTGTGTATTGCTAGAGAGTTTTTTTTTATCTTGGGAGAGTGCATGTGATCAGCACAGGGCCAATCAGCACTGCCCAGACAGAGGTCAGGAGTTCTGCATCCTCCTAGAACAGAAAGAAAACTCCTCCTACAAGCTTTAACTAGTGCTCTGCTGGACACTGATAGAAGTTACATGACTGCTATATACTGCTGATGAGAAAAGGTATGTAGCAGTTTATATTTACTAAAATAATTGTATTTCCATATTCTGTGTACTGTGGGAGGCCAGATATAGTGAATGCAGGGTCCGGGGAGACCGGATATAGTGAATGCAGGGTCCGGGGAGACCAGATATAGTGAATGCGGGGTCCGGGGAGACCGGATATAGTGAATGCGGGGTCCGGGGAGACCGGATATAGTGAATGCGGGGTCCGGGGAGACCGGATATAGTGAATGCGGGGTCCGGGGAGACCGGATATAGTGAATGCGGGGTCCGGGGAGACCGGATATAGTGAATGCGGGGTCCGGGGAGACCGGATATAGTGAATGCGAGGTCCGGGGAGACCGGATATAGTGAATGCGAGGTCCGGGGAGACCGGATATAGTGAATGCGAGGTCTGGGGAGACCGGATATAGTGAATGCGGGGTCCATGGAGACCGGATATAGTGAATGCGGGGTCCGGGGAGACCGGATATAGTGAATGCGGGGTCCGGGGAGACCGGATAAAGTGAATGCGGGGTCCGGGGAGAGCGGATATAGTGAATGCCGGGTCCGGGGAGACCGGATATAGTGAATGCGAGGTCCGGGGAGACCGGATATAGTGAATGCGAGGTCCGGGGAGACCGGATATAGTGAATGCGAGGTCCGGGGAGACCGGATATAGTGAATGCGGGGTCCATGGAGACCGGATATAGTGAATGCGGGGTCCGGGGAGACCGGATATAGTGAATGCGGGGTCCGGGGAGACCGGATAAAGTGAATGCGGGGTCCGGGGAGAGCGGATATAGTGAATGCCGGGTCCGGGGAGAGCGGATATAGTGAATGCAGGGTCTGGGGAGACTGGATATAGTGAATGCAGGGTCTGGGGAGACTGGATATAGTGAATGCAGGGTCTGGGGAGACTGGATATAGTGAATGCAGGGTTCGGGGAGACTGGATATAGTGAATGCAGGGTCCGGGGAGAGCGGATATAGTGAATGCAGGGTCCGGGGAGACCGGATATAGTGAATGCAGGGTCCAGGGGAGAGCGGATATAGTGAATGCAGGGTCCAGGGTTTAGTAACACTAAGAGTGGCGGGCCCAGCTATGCCTCCTCCATCAACCAGCGTACCTCTGTTTCCTCACAGTAACAGAATAAGATCCCAGACAGAACAGCCATCCACAGCAGTGTGATTACAGTGAAGCACCAACACACTGCCCCCTAGTAAAACACTCCCAGCACACAGTTAACCCTTTGATCGCCCCCGATGTTAACCCCTTCCTGCCCAGTGCCATTAGTACAGTGTCAGTGCTTTTTTTTTTTTTTTTTTTAATGCTGATCACTCTATTGGTGTCACTGGGGATATCAGTGACACCAAGTCAGTTCCCCCTAGTGTCAGAATGTCCGCCACAGTCCCGCTATAAGTCGCTGATCGCCGCCATTACTAATTAAAATGAAAAAAAAAATCCCAGTATACAAACCACCATTTGTAAACTCTATAACTTTCATGTTAATGAATTCATTTACACGTATTGGGATTTTTTTTTTAGCAAAGACATGGAGCAGAATACATTTTGGCCTCAGTTTATGACGAAATTTGATTATTTAAATTTTTTTTACTGGATATGTTTAATGACAAAAAGTCAAAAATATTTATTCTCAATATTGTCGGTCTTTTTGTGAAAAACGCAGAGGCGATCAAATACCACTGAAAGAAAGCTCTATTCGTGGGAAAAAAGGATGTAAATTTAATTTGGGTGCAGCGTTGCATGACTGCGCAATTGTCAGTCAAAGTAACACAGCGCCGTAACGTAATAAATGGCCTGATCAGGAAGGGGGGTAAATCCTCTGGAGGGCAAGTGGTTAGGGTAATGTTTGTTTTCTTTGTATCCAGTGGTTTTGGACTTCCCCAGTCCTTTGAGGGCAGCAAGACGTGCACTATCCATGATTACCAGGACGGATCCATAGCCTCTATCGAGCTCACCCCCGAGTGCAGGGGTATTTGTGTTTGTCATTTTGGGTGGTTGTCAGAATACAATAGCCGAAGTGGGGGATTCCTCCAGCCTATATAGCATTGATGGGTAAATCTGGTAAATAATTTTTTTTCTGCCTGCAGGTTAAACTAAAATATTCCATACCTGTATACCCAGGAGGTCATGTCTGCTTCATTTATCACCTCCCTCCCATTTCCATTCTAATAGATTTTTGTCCAAGCAGAATGTTCCTGGATGATCCTGCTGGATGACCCCTACGGGCTGTCAAACTTTGCATGCTCACTTGTCCACCATCATGCTCCTTATTGAGTGTGTGCAGAGTTCTCATTCATCTGGAACATATACAATAGACTATGCTTTTGCAACTTTTTGCTTCTTTTCGCGTTATAAGCTATAAGTGCCAGCAAGCCCTTTCAGCCTCCAATTGGAGGGTTTACTGGCATTTCTAGCCATGTAATACCAAAGGAAACATGTTGACCCTATGCAGCCTTCCAGTATGAAATACCACTCTGCTATGGTTAATGAGCAACCTGTTCAAGCTCCCAGAATTGCAAATCATTAAACCCCTTCATCAGTTAAATTCTTTCTTTAGCCTTCCACCTAGTACTAAAGGGTTGTAATTTAATTTTATTTCTGCACGTATCCCTTTCTCCATACTTTCTGCTGCGGTCAACACTTAGGAAATGGGAACACCCTAATTCAGATGCAGCCAAGACTAAGGGTTCACGCACATGGCCATTTTGTAGATCTAACAATAATTTGCCCAAGGGAGCCGAATGTTAATGGTTGTTGGCAGCCATACTCTTGTAAACACCAATGCTCTTTTGCAGCAGCTTTCAAGTGCGTACAAGGACATGTAGCATTTAAGATGCCTACTAATGTCTGTGTGCATGAACTCTGAAAATCTAGCAAAGGGTCCATCCATTCCACACTTTGAACATCATTTTAATTAAGTTTCTGCTGGAGAGATCAAGTAGCAAGAAGAGGTTCCTCTGGGGGGGGGGGTCATAGCATAAAAGTTTTGACCTTATAACTGTAACGGAACTGGACCCAGACCGCACCTGGGTATTTCTGTTATACTGCAGCTTCCCTGTCCGAACACAAATCCCCGGATCCCCATCGCTGATCATTCTGGAAATAGACAGCACCCGACTCTTCTTAAGACAGGAAATCAACTCCTTTATTTTTACACAAACACAAGATATATACACAGGGCGGGGAAACACAACCAGGAACAGGAAACACATCATCAGCCCGCCCCATCAGTGGGAAGGGCTACAGGAAACACCCCCCCACCCAACCAAGACACAGAACAATGGGATGTGGCACCTGGCAGTGAACAATGGACAACCACATGGCAGTGAACAATGGACAACCACCTGGCAGTGAACAATGGACAACCACATGGCAGAGAACAATCCCCACACCAATACATAATACTAGGACACCCACACCAATACATAATACTAGGACATGGAGTTAAACATAATGAAGGGAACATGAGCTGACACAGGGATCCCCCCCACCACAAAAGTCACTCCCGTCACAATAACCAATCCCCATGCTATACAAAAAAAGAAAATTTTTGGCTAAAAGTTATGAAAAAACATTAAGGCTTTGAGTGGACAGGGTATAGTTATATTGTAGAAGGTGGGCCAATATTTTGCTTCTGGCCAAGCTTGCTGGTTGACAGTTGATCCATGAAGGTTACACTTTATTTATAAAGAAGTATCACAATGCAGTGCAGCGCTAGGAAGTATATATCTAATAAAATGCCTTTGCGATAAATATAGTTCATGGATAAATTATTATTATTATACTGTATTTATAGAGCACCAAAGGGTATGCTCAGCGCTGTAAAGTAGCAAGGGGGACAGAACATGAGAAAAGACAGTGACAATACAATACACGAGGGGTTCGAGGGCCCTGCTCTTTAAATGATAAAATATATATAAAGAGAAATGTTCCAAAAGTGACAATAGTGCTCTGAAGGTGCCTGCTTCAAAAGTATTCCGGTGCTTGTGCAGATGGTAATAGTAAAATTGCGCACTCACCGATGCGCAACTTGAATGTGCATATAAGTATAGGTCAAGTTGTCCTCTCAAGGGGATCAGGGTAGAGCAGATGGTAGGTAATCCTTCCTCTGAAGGGTAAGTGGCACACTGGGTGATTTCAAGGCTTTACGGTGATCCAAGACAGCCAGAGGTCCCCTACAGGGATTGGTGGGTACAGCTTCCTGGATATACAGGAGATCTCCTTTCTGGGTACTGGAATGGACCTTGAATGGGCTTCTGCAAATTAATTTACTCCACCAGGGAGTTAAACAAGAGGGTGCCCATAGTGTAGTATATTATATAGAATTTATTAAGGGATAATGTCTCCCAAATTGAGCATGAAAGAAGTGTAAAATCGATGCATCAAAACATGTAGAAAAAGCAGCAATTTAGGACTGACCGTCCAGCATCCAAGATGGCCGCCGGACCTCCACGAGGCTCCGGAGGCGTGATGTCACGGCGTAACCAGCTCCTCCTGTAAACAATAGGAATTCTACCACTCCCTCCGCATGACAAATGTTGGTGCCTCCAACAGATCCCTGTACATGTTGGGAGCAGGTACGTGAATCTAATGCATCGTGAGGGGATGAGGTATGGTTATATTGTGGAGGGTGGGAAGATAATATTGGCTTCTGGCCAAGCTTGCCGGGTGACTATCAATCCATGGTGTAGGAACAAGTTTATAGGCATGCTGAATTACTTCTTGGAATTCATAAAAAGTCTTGCAAACGCTTTGCCACTCCTTCACATGAGAAATGTTGGTGCCTTCAGCAGACTTCTAGATGTGTTGGAAACGGGTACATGAATCTGTTGCATGGTGAGGGGGCCAGCACTGAGGCTGAAGTGTTCATACCACGACCACTGTGTCCTCAAGCCTTTTGTTAGGACACTGTCCACTATGAAGCAGATGGTTTCCTAGAAACCAGTTATGCATCACCGGCCATTCAGCTGTTGGTCCAGAGATCTCTATTATTGACCAGATATGGCCATTGCCATATTTGGGTAATTACATCAGGCAACGTGCCACCCCTTGGTTTACATACACCTGTCAGCCTGGGAACCTTCGCTTTTAACGAATTTTTCCTTACCGTGAGTACTCGCAGTTGGATGCGCAGAAATCCCCCATAAAGCTGTGCGAACTTTGCTGCAGCCGTATTACGCCTTCCACTTACCGCGACTGCAGCTAAACTCCATGATTCCTGCGCCTCCAACTGGTTTAGCTATCTCGAGATGTGGGGAAATGGAGCTCCTGTTACCCAGGAATAATCAGATGATACTCTCAGGCTGCTGTTGGAATTCACATGGAGGCTGGCTGCAGACTCAGCCCCCGGTTTTATTACACACACGCCCCCCACATGAGTCAGGTCAATCCCCTCCCACAGAACAATGCATGGGGAGTGCCTATACACAGGATGTACATTCCAGTTGGAGCGTAGCCTTTCCTCTTATCTATCACCAGTCCTCCCCTCCCTCCATGAGCTCTCTGAGGGAAGCAACCTTCCCCCTTTACACCAGTCCTCCCCTCCCCCCCATGAACTCTCTGAGGAGAGCAAACTTCCCATCCTATTAGCTCCTAGTGGTATGTAAATTCTCTGTACAAGCATCCCCTAGATTAAACAGTGCCAGTCTGTATCTGAATGGGCCCGATTAAAACACATCCATCCAGATACAGTTTCAGGTCGGTAGTGGTTGAAGAGATACATATGAGCCCACACGCGGAGTTCGCACTGCCCGGCGCCTGGCCATACGAAGTCCATGTGGTACTATGCTGCTGATATGTGGATACAGGCCGCGGCCTACCGCCGGCGGCATTCGCATCGAATGCTGTGGTGGTATACACGGCGGTCTATAAGCGCAGATCTGCCATCTCGTCCATTACCGAGCTGAGTACTGTAACATATACATTGTAAATGCGCATGGCCTAATTACAGCCTTCAGAGCTTTAATTAAGCCACACGAGAGACATATGAATAACACTAATATATGACACATTTAAAGTTCAACCTAAAATACAAAATTTCCATGACAGTGGCGCCAGGGATCCATCACTGGTTGCTAGGATGCTGGCGGGCACAGCGACCAAAGAGCCCAGTGCTCACGCAGATAACAGGCAGGAGAGAGATGTGGCCAGCGGTGGGATAAGCAGTGGAGGATCAGAGGTCACAAAGCAGTCAGACTTGGTCAGGGATTGGAACCCACAGGTAGGGGGGAGAGGAGAGCCTGAGGAGGGTCAGAGGATAGAGATCAGTTGGGAGAAAAGTGAGAGGCAGAGCACATGTGCAGGGCAAGACACAACTGGTCTTACCCTAGGTTCACAGCATTTTGCAGAAACGCAATACAGTTCATATGGGACATGTTCACATCTCCGCATTTGCACCCGGTGCGTTTTTTGGAAAGGGTCAGGGACTTTTGTGAGCGCAGAAAGTTGTGTTTTTGGTTCTATAGACTTCAATGGAAACACTGCAAAAAAGCACGTAGTGCGTTTTTTGCTGCGTTGATGCATTTTTTGAAAAAAACCCTGCGCCAAAAAATATATAACTCCTAAGCCAATGCTGCTGCTCGTTGTTGACAGACCTTCAAACAAAATTAATGAAAATGAAAAACAGCGCAAAAAAAAATAAAAAAATAAAAAAACAATAATATATAAAATAATGTCCAAATAAAAGTGCAAAATAAAAGTCCCAATCCAAAGATTGAAATATTATACAGTATTTATATAGTGCTAAAAGGTTTGCTCAGCGCTGTACATTTTAGGGGGAGACAGAACATGAGACAATACAGTAACAATACAATACATGAGGGGTTCGAGGGCCCTTCTCTTTCGAGCTTATAATCTAGGAGGGAGGGGGTAGTGGTACAGGAGGAAGTGGCTGTGGGAGATGGAGTGGTAGGAGGAGAGGAGGAGATCGGCTGTTAGGTGAGGGTGGGGTAGGCTTCCCTGAAGAGATGGGTTTTCAGGGTGTGCCTAAAGGTGAGGAGGGTAGGTGACAGTCTGATGAGTTCAGGATAGACTGAAGCGGGATAGTCTGCGATGAGATAGGCCAGTGAGAAGGGAGTTGCAGTAGTCCAGACGTGAAATAATAAGGGAGTGAACGAGTAGTTTAGTAGTGTCTGGGGTTAGGAACGAACGTATTTTGGAGATAAATAAATCTTCAATGTGCTCCAAAAATTTATGTAAAAGTGCCGCATGCAGAAACTTCAGTGTATTAGAACCATCCGTGATAACCAACATATACTGCACTCACCAAATATAGTGGACTCTCCGTGATTAAGAGTCAAATACGCTTTGTGGCTATTATATATCCTTCTAATAGGGGTTCACACTGCTCGGAAGAATGCTCCAATAGAAGGATTTCCCACACAATTCGTAAAAAAGATAAAAATCTGATAGTGTAATATTGTCTAAAGAATGCAGGGTCATGAAAGGGGATAACAAGTTGAGGAAATTGACTCAATTCCAATCCCAAGACAATGGGGTCATTTAGAAGATCCGAAAATTCATTATGTATGGGAGTACGCATGTGACCTATCTTTTAGAATGTCCGTGCCACCTACAGGGAGAACTACCAGGAAATTGTCCACTAGACTTGGAGAGCATATTAGAAATATAAAGAAGGGCTTCAGACATCATAGTTTATCTTTTGCAGAAAATTTCACAACTAGGATCTTTATTTGATAAGATTTTGTGGGATTGATAGTTGAACCTCATTGGTGTGAGGATGATTTGGCTAGGTCAATCTCACAGAATGAAACAAAGTGGATCCTGCAGCTTAGAACCTTGACCCCTAGGGGGTTAAATCACTGTACAGGACCTCTGTGTGAGGTCCCGATCATGTGATCACTGATTGGCCAATCAGTGATCACATGAATAGTAGTAAGCAAGATGTCACTTTTGACATCATTGCTTACTACGTGTGAAATCTGTGAATGATAACAGAGGTCACATGGCACAAGGCTATTCACAACAGCCTTGTACCATGTGCAGCCAGAGAAAAGGAGAAATGGTTGCTTTTATAGCCTTTATGGGTGTAAAAGCAATCCGTGTAAAAAAAAAATATATATATATTCATCACAACCCACAAGTTGTACAGTGTCACTATGGTGACACTGTACTGCTATAGTGGCAGTATGTTAAAAAAAAAAACAATAACAAAAAATAAAAATGTAAAAAAAATTTTGGAAAAATTATAATATAAACACATAAATAATATAAAAAAAAGTGAGAATTTTTTTTTTTTTTTAAATTAGAATTTTTGGTTATAAACTAATTTGGTGTTTTTTTTTTTTTTACTAAAGATAACCGAATACATAACAAGAAAAAAATAAAAAGAAATATTATTTATTTGCAAAAATGTTTAAGAAAAAAACACTTTATAAAAATTTTTTGGAATTTTTCATTTATATAGTTAATAAGATAACAATCCCAGTGGTGAATAAATACCACCAAAATAAAGTTTTATCTGTCTCAAAAAAATGCTAAAAAATTCATGTGGGTACAGTGTTGCATGACCGCGCAATTGTCATTCAAAGTGTGATAGAGCTGAAAGCTGGAAATTGCCCTGGAAGGGGTTACAATACCACTGGCAAAGCTCTTATTTGCTCTGCTTGTAGAATGTGCCGCTTCATCATTCAAAAAGGATTACAGCCAGTTCCTAATTACACAGAGGTCCCGTACAGTGATCGGTGTTCCACTGTGTCCCAGGGAGCGCACACAACCTGTAAATGTGGGCGCTGTTTATGTACATGGGCCGGATGGGAACTGGTTAAGGGCCAGTTTACACCACATGCCACCCAGTGCGGTTTTTTTCCTGCATCAAAAATGCATGCATAGTATTTTCCATGTATTCCAGTAGCGCTGGTTCACACCAGTGCAGTTCCCAAAATGTTTTTGTAGCTAGAGCCTTATGCAGGCCATAGACGGGTTGAAAATCGGCCGATTTTTCTTTAAAAAAAACGAAAAAACGGTCGTTCAAGCGGCCGACGTTACCAGCAACGGTAAAAAAAATCGGCCGATTTTCATCCCGTCTACAGCTGGCAAAAAGTGTCCCTGCAGAGAGCTCCGCTATTTCTTTGACAGTTCCTTGACATTTATAGCGGTTGCAACAATGTATCTATTTGTATCCATTTCGGATACAGATGGTTTTATTCGGAAATAAATAGATACATTGTTGCAACCGCTATAAATGTCAAGGAACTGTCAGAAGAAATAGCGGAACTCTCTGCAGGGACACTTTTTGCTGGACTGGAATTCCTCTTCTTCTTCATCCTCTTCTTCTTCTTCATCCTCTACTTCTTCTTCATCCTCTACTTCTTCTTCCTCTTCTTCTTCTTCTACTTCTTCTTCTTCTTCCACTTCTTCTTCATCCTCTTCTACTTCTTCTTCATCCTCTTCTACTTCTTCTTCTTCTTCATCATCCTCTTCTTCATCATCCTCTTCTTCATCATCCTCTTCTTCATCATCCTCTTCTTCATCATCCTCTTCTTCATCATCCTCTTCTTCTTCATCCTCTTCTTCTTCATCCTCATCTTCATCATCCTCTTCTTCTTCATCCTCTTCTTCTTCATCCTCTTCATCCTCATCCTCTTCTTCTTCATCCTCTTCATCTTCATCCTCTTCATCCTCTTCTTCTTCCTCTTCTTCTTCTTCCTCTTCTTCTTCTTCCTCTTCTTCTTCCTCCTCTTCTTCCTCCTCCTCTTCTTCCTCCTCCTTCTTCTTCCTCCTTCTTCTTCTTCCTCCTTCTTCTTCTTCCTCCTTCTTCTTCTTCCTCCTTCTTCTTCTTCCTCCTTCTTCTTCTTCCTCCTTCTTCATCTTCCTCCTTCTTCATCTTCCTCCTTCTTCTTCTTCCTCCTCTTTTCTTCCTCCTCCTCTTCCTCCTCCTCCTCCTCCTCCTCTTCTTCCTCCTCCTCCTCTTCTTCCTCCTCCTCCTCTTCTTCTTCCTCCTCCTCTTCTTCTTCCTCCTCCTCTTCTTCTTCCTCCTCCTTCTTCTTCTTCCTCCTCCTTCTTCTTCTTCTTCCTCCTCCTTCTTCTTCCTCCTCCTCCTCCTCTTCTTCCTCCTCCTCCTCCTCCTCTTCTTCTTCCTCCTCCTCTTCTTCTTCTTCCTCCTCCTCTTCTTCTTCTTCCTCCTCTTCTTCTTCATCCTCTTCTTCCTCTTCTTTTTGTCTTCCTCTTGCAGGTCACTGCTCATGCGCAGATTTTTTTATCGGTAAAAGAACGGCTGATTTGCCCATCATTGCTGCGAAAATCGGCCGATCGGCAAAATCGGCCGATTTTTTCCAACTTTACCGATAAAAAAATCTGCCAAAATACTGAAAAACGGCCGAACATTTAGCCCACAAACGATCCGAAAATCGGCCGATTTTATTTTCGGACGAAAAATCGGCCGATTTTCGACCCATCTATGGCCTGCATAAGTCTGATTCCCAGAATTATTCAACTAACTTCCCCTGAGCCCAGGTCACTCTAGATCCCCTCCACAGTCTGGGACCGGACAGTGAAAGGAGAGGCAGCGCAGTGATGAGCTCCTCTCCCTGTCACTCTGCTGTCTCCTCCTATCAGCATGCTTCTTGTCAGCACATGAACTGATTGTCTACTGGTGCTGCTTCACCGTCTCATAATCCTGCCCTGCTGTACAGGGACAACAAGAAGCTGATACCAGGTCGAATCTAGGTATTTACACAGATTTGCATTTAACCCTTTCCCGCCGGCGCCACCCGGCCCTTTAAGAGATCCAGAAGCTGGGAGGCGGGACAGGGTTTAGGGATCATGTGACCGCTGTGACGCGTCATCACGGCGGTCACATGATCGGGAAAGGTCCCAATCGAAAGAACAGATCGGGACCTTTCCGTGAGTACTGGACATGTGTGCTGGGAGCACGCAGGGCACGTGCTCTCAGCAGATATGTTTTTTGTTAATTTGCGGCCGCTCGGCGTCTAGGACCAGACGCCAGGAGGCCGCACATTTGTGTGCAGCCGGCATAAAGGGGTTAAAATACATTTAATGTTGCATTATTAAATACAGAGCTACATTAACTGGTGTCTTTTATATCTGCCTAGAGTTCAGCTTTAAGCTCCTAGTATTTACTTACATTGAGCTATCGTCCCTGTTAGGCTGACCATACACTATACAATCTGATTGTACAATCTCATTTATATCTACCATCAACTATACTATATAGTGGAAGAGCCTGTCTGATTTCATACAGATTGAACAGATTGCTTGGGGTTGTCCTCATATCACATAGATTTGGTAAAGGAAAATCCTACAGTCAGACTGTAAAAAGGATGGCCAGCCATTTGAATTCTAAACCTTTTACTCTGCCATTGTCTGATACATCGGTCTCCAAACTTTCTAAACAAAGGACCAGTTTACTATCCTTCGGACTTTACAGGGCTGGACTGTGGCCAAAGGGAGTAGAAAATGTCCAGCCGTCAGTAACCATGCCCCATCATTTGTGTCTGCGAGCTGAACTGTGCCCCATCATTGGTGTCAGTGGTAGGAATACTGTTCCATCATTGGTATCCATGGGAGGCACAGTGTTCCATTGTTGGTGTCAGTGGGAATAAAAGTGTTCCATCGTTGGTGTCGGTGGAATGAATAGTGTTCCATTGTTGGTGTCAGTGAGAGGAATAGTGTTCCATTTTTGGTGTCAGTAGGAATAAGTGTTCCATTGTTGGTGTCAGTGGGAATAAAAGTGTTCCATCGTTGCTGTCAGTGGGAGGAATAATGCCTCATCGTTGGTGTCAGTGGGAGTAGTGCCCTATTGTTGTCAGTGGCAGGAGTGCTGCCTCATCGTTGGTGTCAGTGGGAGGAATAATGCTCCATCGTTGATATCCATGGGATGAGTAAGTTCCATTGTTGGTGTAAGTGAGAGGAATAGTGCTCCATGGTTGGTGTCAGTGGGAGAAATAGTGCCCCATTGTTGGTGTTAGTGGGAGGAATAGTGCCCCATCGTTGGTGTCAGTGGGAGGAGTAGAGCCCCATTGTTGGTGTCCATGGAAGGAATAGTGCTCCATCGTTGTGTCCATGGAAGGAATAGTGCCCCATCATTGGTGTCAATGGGAGGAATAATGCCCCATCGTTGTTGTCAGTGGGAGGAATAATGACCCATCGTTGGTGTCAGTGGATGGAATAGTGCCCCATCGTTGGTGTCAGTGGGAGGAATAATGCCTCATCGTTGGTGTCAGTGGGAGGAATAATGCCCCATCGTTTGGTGTCAGTGGATGGAATAGTGCCCCGTTGTCGGTGTCAGTGGGAGAAATAGTGCCCCATCGTTGGTGTCAGTGGGAGGAATAATGCCCCATTGTCGGTGTCAGTGGGAGGAATAATGCCCCATCGTTGGTGTCAGTGGGAGGAATAGTGCCCCATCGTTGGTGTCAGTGGGAGGAATAGTGCCCCATCGTTGGTGTCAGTGGGAGGAATAATGCCCCATTGTTGGTGTCAGTGGTTGGAATAGTGCCCCATCATTGGTGTCAGTGGATGGAATAGTGCCCCAAGGGTCGGATAAAGGCAAGCCCCCAGGCCGCAGTTTGGAGACCACTGGTGTAATACGACTTGCAATCTGTCTTCAACTTAGACATTGATTAAAAAAAAAAACCAATAAACTAAAATGTCTCCTCTTATTTTGTATTGCAGTCTTCTTTACCGTATTGATGGTTTCGGCCAACACACTGGAAATAGTCCTGAGCCCTGGGAAACCAATAATAGGTGGGAGTGTTACTTTTAATGTCCCTGGAATCACGGAAGGAATCCGATTCTTTGACTGGTACCGAGGAAACGACACATCTTCTGCCAACCAGATTATAAGGTTCAACAATAGGGATGGCTCGACGAGTAGGGGGCAGAAAGCCATTGCGACGGCCAGCGTCTTCCCCAACGCCTCCTTGGTGATTACAAACGTAACAAAGGCTCTTGAGGATAAATACATGGTGGAGATCCAGGGGGATGCAACTCTATATCAAGGCACTGTGTTCCTGGTGGTTGATGGTGAGTACGTCATTATTTGTTTAACTCTTTGATATGGCACTGACACCGTTGAAATTATAAAGTCCATTTACAAAGCTACCTAGTGACACCAGAGCCCAAGGAGCCCATCCACATTCCTTGCAATACACACCACTACGAAGAATGGCGCCACACTGCAATAACAGCACACAAATCGACAGGTTGATGGAGAGCACACACCACTTCTGTCTGTGCTAGGACCACCCTCACGCGTTTTGTCCATTTACAATTAACCACTTCCAGTCTGGACACTTTTACCCTCTTCCTGTCCAGGCCAATTTTCAGCTTTCAGCCCTATCACATTTTGAATGACAATTGCGCGGTCATGCAACACTGTACCCATATGAATTTCTTAGCATTTTTTTGAGACAGATAAAGCTTTGTTTTGGTGGTATTTATTCACTACTGGGATTTTTATTTTTTTTTTTTTTGCTATATAAATGAAAAAGTCCAAACATTTTGAAAAATAGTGTTTTTCTTATAAAAGTGCGCAAATAAATAATATTTCTTCATAAATCTTGACCAAAATGTATTCAGTTATCTTTTTAATAAACAAAGAAATTAGCCAAATTAGTTTATAACCAAAAATTATAATTTTTCCAATTATAGATCAGAGTTCCAGTCAGTTTCCGGTGCAGAAAAAAGTAGAAGATGCTGCATTTTTTTTTTCTGCACAGAACCGTACTGGAACATAGCAAACTGCACCAGAACTTTGTGTGGTGTGAACTGTAAGCAAAAACGTATCCGGTGTGCATTTTCATAGTGTGAACTGGCCCTCAGGCTATGGAGGGCAATGCTGTGACTTGTAGCGTCAAGCTGCGGAAGGCAATGATGGGACTTCTAGTCTTACAGCCACCAGAGGACAATGCTGGGACTTGTAGTTTCATAGCCACCAGAGGACAATGCTGGGACTTGTAGTTTCACAGCCACCAGAGGACAATGCTGGGACTTGTAGTTTCAAATTCTAGGGGGTAGTGCGGGGAATTTTAGGCTTACAGGCTCTGAAGGGCAATGCTGAGACTTGTAGTCTCACAGCCACCAGAGGACAATGCTGGGACTTGTAGTGTCACAGCCACCAGAGCACAATGCTGGGACTTGTAGTCTCACAGCCACCAGAGGACAATGCTGGGACTTGTAGTCTCACAGCCACCAGAGGACAATGCTGGGACTTGTAGTCTTACAGCCACCAGAGCACAATGCTGGGACTTGTAGTCTCACAGCCACCAGAGGACAATGCTGGGACTTGTAGTCTCACAGCCACCAGAGGACAATGCTGGGACTTGTAGTCTCACAGCCACCAGAGGACAATGCTGGGACTTGTAGTCTCACAGCCACCAGACGGCAATGCTGGGACTTGTAGTCTCACAGCCACCAGACGGCAATGCTGAGACTTGTAGTCTCACAGCCACCAGAGGGCAATGCTGGGACTTGTAGTCTTACAGCCACCAGAGCACAGTGCTGGGACTTGTAGTCTTACAGCCACCAGAGCACAATGCTGGGACTTGTAGTCTCACAGCCACCAGAGGGCAATGCTGGGACTTGTAGTCTCACAGCCACCAGAAGGCAATGCTGGGACTTGTAGTCTTACAGCCACCAGAGCACAATGCTTGGACTTGTAGTCTTACAGCCACCGGAGCGCAATGCTGGGACTTGTAGTCTCACAGCCACCGGAGCGCAATGCTGGGACTTGTAGTCTCACAGCCACTGGAGCACAATGCTGGGACTTGTAGTCTCACAGCCACCAGAGGGCAATGCTGGGACTTGTAGTCTCACATCCACCAGAGCACAATGCTGGGACTTGTAGTCTCACAGCCACCGGAGCGCAATGCTGGGACTTGTAGTCTCACAGCCACCGGAGCGCAATGCTGGGACTTGTAGTCTCACAGCCATCAGAGGGCAATGCTGGGACTTGTAGTCTCACAGCCATCAGAAGGCAATGCTGGGACTTGTAGTCTCACAGCCACCAGAGGGCAATGCTGGGACTTGTAGTCTCACAGCCACCAGAGCACAATGTTGGGACTTGTAGTCTCACAGGCACTGGAGCACAATTCTGTCACTTGCAGTCTCCCAGACAATGGAGGGCAGTGTGGGTCTTTTAGTCTTACAGGAACTGGAGGGCAATGCTGGGACTTGTAGTCTCACAGGCACTGGAGGACAACCTATAAATGCAAACAAATCTGAAATGAGATGTACGGCCCTCCCCGAACCAGGTGAGTATTGCAGATATCACATAGAAGTCCCCTCACTGATGAGTCATTCCAGACAGGGACACTTCTCTTGAACGGCGGCCCAGGAAGTGTAGAGGATTCTGGGTAGCCATTCCATGCATTGCCGTCTTTAGAGCATGACATGAGCTTTTTCTGTAGCAGATAACCAGCTGCAGACTGATCTCTTTGGGTCAGTTAGACGTTATCAGTGTAAAGCACACTGGTGTGATCCGTGATGTACAGCTCAGGGCGGAGGACACTCATGGGACCGGCATGCTATATGCTCTCCTATTTCCTGTAGGAGCTTACAATCGAAGATCCTTCTCTCACATTCATACACATACACTCACCGGCCACTTTATTAGGTACACCTGTTTTAATTGCTTGTTAACACAAATTGCTAATCAGCCAATCGCATGGCAGCAACTCAATGCATTTAGGCATCTAGACACGGTGAAGACAACTGGCTGAATTTCAAACTGAGCATCAGAATGGGGAAGAAAGGAAATTTAGCTGACTCTGAATGTGGCATGATTGTTGGTGCCAGACAGGCTGGTCTAAGTATTTCAAAAACTGCTGATCTACTGGGATTTTCACGCACAACCATCTCTAGAGTTTACAGAAAATAGGCCGAAAAAGAGGAAATATCAAGCGAGCGGCAGTTGTGTGGATGAAAATGCCTTGTTGATGTCAGCGGAGAATGGGAAGACTGGTTCGAGATGAAAACAAGGCAGCAGTAACTCAAATAACCACTCGTTACAACCAGTGTATACAGAATAGCATCTCTGAGCGCACAACACATCGAGCCTTGAAGCAGATGGGCTACAGCAGCAGAAGACCAAACCGGGTGTCAGTGTCCCCATCTTTTGATGGCTACTTCCAGCACCATGTCACAAAGCTCAAATCAACTCAAACTGGTTTCTTGAACATGACAATGACAATGAGGTCACTGGACCCCAATAGCCTCCACAGTCACCAGATCTCAATACAATAGGGCACCTTTGGGATGTGGTGTAACGGGAGATTCGCATCATGGATGTGCAGCCAACAAATCTGGTGGTGATATGGTGTGTGGAGTATTTTCTTGGCACACTTTGGGCCCCCTAGGATCAAACATTTTTTAAACCCCACGGCATACCTGAGTATTGTTTCTGACCATGCCCATCTCTTTCTGACTACAGTGTCCTCATCTTCTGATGACTACTTCCAGCTGGATAATGCACCTTGTCACAAAGCTCAAATCTTCTCAGACTGATTTCAATGAGTTTACTGTATTCCAATGGCCTCCACAGTCACCAGATCTCCATTCAATAGAGTAGCTTTGGGATGTGGTGGAACGGGAGATTTGCATCATGGATGTGCAGCCAAGAAATCTGCAGGAAAAGTGTGATGCTATCAGGTCAATATGGACCAAAATCTCTGAGGAATGTTTCCAACAGCTATACCAAGAAGATCTAAGGCAAAAGGGGGTCCAACCCGGTACTAGCAAAGTGGATCTAATAAAGTGGCCGCGGGTGTACTAGGGCCAGTTTAGACAGGAGCCAGTTAACCTACCAGCATGTCTTAGCAGTGTGGGAGTACCAGAGCACCAGGAGCAAATGCATACAAGTACGGGGCTACTGTGTATATATACACAGGCATTCAGCACAATAGAAGCTCATGACCCTTACAGCAAGCAATGGTACATAATATAGCCCGTAAGTCCTTAAATGTCCATGATGAGTTCTAAAGCACAAACGGCAGCCATCCCATAGTGTGCCAACTCTATAGAAGTGAAGGGGAGAAAAAAGAGGCTCCTTCTAAGAGCAGTATACCAGTATAGATTTATTTAGCCACAGTTAAAAACACTTACAGAATGTAAAAGGTTAAAATGCCCATCAGATGAATGGTCTAAATCAGGGGTCTCCAAACTTTTCAAACAAAGGGCCAGTTTACTGTCCTTCAGTCTTTAGGAGGGCCGGGTTGTGGCCACTGAGAGTAAAAATGTCCTGGGCCCAGCATCAGTGAAAATATGCATAGCCTCAGGGTTGGCGGTCAGTAGGAGAAAGAGTAGTGCCCCGTCGTTGGTATCGGTGGGCGGAGTAGTGCCCCGTCGTTGGTATCGGTGGGCGGAGTAGTGCCCCGTCGTTGGTATCGGTGGGAGGAGTAGTGCCCCGTCGTTGGTATCGGTGGGAGGAGTAGTGCCCCGTCGTTGGTATCGGTGGGAGGAGTAGTGCCCCATCATTGGTATCGGTGGGAGGAGTAGTGCCCCGTCGTTGGTATCGGTGGGAGGAGTAGTGCCCCGTCGTTGGTATCGGTGGGAGGAGTAGTGCCCCGTCGTTGGTATCGGTGGGAGGAGTAGTGCCCCGTCGTTGGTATCGGTGGGAGGAGTAGTGCCTCGTCGTTGGTATCGGTGGGAGGAGTAGTGCCCCATCATTGGTATCGGTGGGAGGAGTAGTGCCCCGTCGTTGGTATCGGTGGGAGGAGTAGTGCCCCGTCGTTGGTATCGGTGGGAGGAGTAGTGCCCCGTCGTTGGTATCGGTGGGAGGAGTAGTGCCCCGTCGTTGGTATCGGTGGGAGGAGTAGTGCCCCATCGTTGGTATCGTTGGGAGGAGTAGGGCCCCATCGTTGGTATCGGTGGAAAGAGTAGCGCTCCATCTTTGGTATCGGTGGGAGGAGTAGCGCCCCATCTTTGGTATCGGTGGGAGGAGTAGTGCCCCATCGTTGGTATCGGTGGGAGGAGTAGTGCCCCATCGTTGGTATCGGTGGGAGGAGTAGTGCCCCATCGTTGGTATCGGTGGGAGGAGTAGTGCCCCATCGTTGGTATCGTTGGGAGGAGTAGTGCCCCATCGTTGGTATCGGTGGAAAGAGTAGCGCTCCATCTTTGGTATCGGTGAGAGGAGTAGCGCCCCATCTTTGGTATCGGTGGGAGGAGTAGCGCCCCATCGTTGGTATCGGTGGGAGGAGTAGCGCCCCATCGTTGGTATCGGTGGGAGGAGTAGCGCCCCGTCGTTGGTATCGGTGGGAGGAGTAGCGCCCCGTCGTTGGTATCGGTGGGAGGAGTAGGGCCCCATCGTTGGGAGGAGTAGGGCCCCATCGTTGGTATCGGTGGAAAGAGTAGCGCTCCATCTTTGGTATCGGTGGGAGGAGTAGCGCCCCATCTTTGGTATCGGTGGGAGGAGTAGTGCCCCATCGTTGGTATCGGTGGGAGGAGTAGTGCCCCATCGTTGGTATCAATGGGAGGAGTAGTGCCCCATCGTTGGTATCGTTGGGAGGAGTAGTGCCCCATCGTTGGTATCGGTGGAAAGAGTAGCGCTCCATCTTTGGTATCGGTGAGAGGAGTAGCGCCCCATCTTTGGTATCGTGGGAGGAGTAGCGCCCCATCGTTGGTATCGGTGGGAGGAGTAGCGCCCCATCGTTGGTATCGGTGGGAGGAGTAGCGCCCCATCGTTGGTATCGGTGGGAGGAGTAGCGCCCCATCGTTGGTATCGGTGGGAGGAGTAGCGGCCCATCGTTGGTATCGGTGGGAGGAGTAGCGGCCCATCGTTGGTATCGGTGGGAGGAGTAGCGGCCCATCGTTGGTATCGGTGGAAAGAGTAGTGCTCCATCGTTGGTATCGGTGGGAGGAGTAGTGCCCCATCGTTGGTATCGGTGGGAGGAGTAGTGCCCCATCGTTGGTATCGGTGGGAGGAGTAGTGCCCCATCGTTGGTATCGGTGGGAGGAGTAGTGCCCATCGTTGGTATCGGTGGGAGGAGTAGTGCCCCATCGTTGGTATCGGTGGGAGGAGTAGTGACCCATCGTTGGTATCGATGGGAGGAGTAGTTTTTCTCACCACAGTGAAGCTTTTCTTATATGTATGCCAAGTCTGGTACACTTTGCGGAACTGGCATTTTCGGGCCCCAGTGGTCTCTTTGCGCTCCTTTTCCCATCTGACTGTCCAGGAGCTCAGTGATGCCCTGGTCCAGATCTGGGAGGAAATCCCCCAGGACACCATCCGCCGTCTCATTAGGAGCCTGCCCTGACATTGTCAGGCATGCATACAAACACACGGGGGCCATACAAACTACTGAGAACCATTCTGAGTTGCTGCAATGACATTTCAGCAAAATGGACTCGCCTGCTGCATCATTTTTTTCACTTTGATTTTCGGGGTGTCTTTGAATTCAGTCCTCTGTAGGTCGATCATTTTAATTTCCATCAAACGATGAGGCATCCTTGCATTCCTAACACATGACCCCATCCATATCTGTATAGATATCCAGCACGACATTTTTCCCCATTGAGATCTGATGCGTTTTCAAAATGTTCCTTTGATTTTTTTGAGCAGTGTATGATTGTGACCAGTTCCACTAGATCAGTGGTGGGCAACCTTTTTTTTCAACTGAACCAAATCTCGCCAAAACCACGATTGAAATTTATTTTGAGAGCCACATTTTTAAAACTGAAAATACATCCCCCATATAGTAATTCATCCCCCATATAGTAATTCATCCCCCATATAGTAATTCATCCCCCATATAGTAATTCATCCCCCATAGTAATTCTTCCCCCATATAGTATTTCATCCCCCATAGTTATTCATCCCCCATATAGTAATTCATCCCCCATATAGTAATTCATCCCCCCTATAGTAATTCATCCCCCCTATAGTAATTCATCCCCCATTTAGTAATTCATCCCCCCTATAGTAATTCATCCCCCCTATAGTAATTCATCCCCCCCTATAGTAATTCATCCCCCATATAGTAATTCATCCCCCATATAGTAATTCATTCCCCATATTGTGTCAATTCACTTACCTTTGCTCCGCGCGTTCCTCTCGCCGTGTTCCCGCGACGTTCCGGTCTTCAGGGCGGACTGTGAGAGGAGAGGAGTTCGTCACGCTGCCCCGCCTACATCCTGACAGCCAATGTTTGCCACGCTCCGCGGGCCGGATTAAAAGGTCCGCCGGGCCGTAGTTTGCCCATTGCTGGGCTAGCTACAGAGTCCTGACTTTTGGGGCGGCCGCCCGAGAGGAGGGAGGGGAGCGGGCGCCCGGCACACAGAAGAGCCGCATTAAAGTCTGTAAAGAGCCGCATGTGGCTCGCGAGCCGCGGCTTGCCGACCACTGCACTAGATTGATAGATCAATTATGTCATCTACGACAGTGGTGCAGTAGATATATGTAAAGGTGTGTCAGTTACCATTTATTTATTCCCATTTTTCAATAAAATATTTCACAAGCCACAGATGGGTTCTCTGTTTGGGACTTCTTTTTCCTGGCCTCTTACTCACATACCTAGCTTGTTATGTGTCTTTTTAGTCCTGAGAACACCTCCCCTATTTATAGGTGAGTCGGCTATATATATTTCTTATGCAGTGGATCTTGATTTTGCTTTTATGATTTCCATTGAAGTGGATATAGAAAGTTATGTTTCTTTTTCCCCCCCTTCTTCTTTTTTTTTTTTTTTTTCCTTTTAGATTCGAATCCTGTCCATTTTAATGGTTTGACTGCAGGAGCGATAGCTGGCATTGTTATAAGCATTTTAGTAGTGCTTATAGCTGCAAGTATTGGTGCCGCGTATGCATTTAAATCTAAGGAATCAGGTAAGTTTTATTTATTTATTTATTTCAGGTACTTATATAGCGCCGTCAATTTACGCAGCACTTCACATATATATTGTACATTCACATCAGTCCCTAACCCTCAAGGGGTGTACAATCTAAGGTCCCTAACTCACATCCATACATAGACATACTAGGGACAATTTAGACAGGAGCCAATTAACCTACCAGCATGTCTTTGGAGTGTGGGAGGAAACTGGTGTACCCAGAGGAAACCCACGCAGTCACAGGGAGAACATGCAAACTTCAGGCAGATGGTGCTGTGGTTGGGATTTGAACCAATGACCCTAGTACAGGCGCAAGTGCTAACTGTTTAGCCACTGCGCTGCCTGTTCCTGCATGGGCCAGAAATGTTGGCTGTATTTGACCTATTTGGTGCCACACAAATACATACCCGTGAATCTTTGAAGGGAAGGAACCTGGTGTACCCAAGATGCCATCTGCGTTTGTCCCATGTGACTTTACAAGAATAAATACAGTTAGGTCCATACTTATTTGGACACAGGCACAATTCTAGTCCCCCTCAGGTACCCACCAAAACACACCCAAGCCACAGCTTTGGAGTTAATGCCAGGTTTATGTTAAACAAGCTGCCCTTAGATAGGACATGGCAGGTAAAGCCTGACAGCCTATGGGCATCTGCATCATTGGGGGGGTCCTAAGCAGGAATGGCCAGGATGTGAGATTGGGTGAAGGATTGAGCCATGTTTTCTGATGCCTGGAGTCAGGCAAATGATTGACTGCTCTGGGGAGAACTTTTGGATGTAACTTGCAAAAACCAAAAAAAACAAAACAAAAATGTGTCAATTTGTATTCTTTCCCCTGCCAGTAAGCAACATTTGATTGTAATATTTTCCTCCTCTCTCCTGCTCTCTCCTCGGTTGTGGACACAAACACTTGGCCACGTTAAAGTAGTTATAAACCCTTACATATACCAAGTGAAGTGACTAGGTGATACACAGAGATTAAATAAATCCTCCTACATAAGTTGTACCTGTTTATCTGTAGCCATCTCTCCTCTACACCTGTTGAAAGTGGAGAATTTACACAGGAACTCTCAGCTCTGAAAAGCAGGGGGCGGGGAGCTCAAGCTACATCAGTGAGGAGAGCTCTGAGAGCTGATTGGAGGGAAGGGATACCCCCCCCCCCTTTACACAGCACACAGGAACAGAGCTGAGACTGTCAATCGGCTGTAGGTCCCTCCCCTGTCACCATTTTTCTTTTGGTGTCAGAAAAACTTGTCAGAGGTGACTCGTGCTGACAGCAGAGGAAGGAGGCAGTGGGCAGAAATGACGCTTAGTGGTCTGGATTGAGACGAACGATAGAGGGATATGCTTTGTGCATAGCTCACGTCAGAGGTTTACAACCACTTTAAGGCCTAGTTCACGCTGGCATTGAATGCAGGCATTTTAGGGGCGTTAACGTTCCTCAAACGTCTATGCAAATGGTACTATGGACAGCACACCGTGCTGTTCACATTATCAAAACATGAAGCGTTAGCATCGCATCAATTCAAAATTGAAGCCTCATATAGAGTCTGGAGGAGTTTGAAGCCTTTCAAAGCCTCCCATTCAAGTCTGTGGTGATGCTTCACAAACGCATTGGCAGGCATTTACGTGGCATTTGCAGTGCTGCTGCGTACCATAAATACCATAACGGTAATAAAAATTACAGTTTATTATAGGTGTTTGTAGTGCAGTTTTAACTATTGTAAAATGCTTCTAAAACGCCTCAAAAGCACGCATAGGGCGTTTTTTAGGAGCATTTTTAACGCTTGTAAAACACCCATTCTAAAGCTCATTACCGCCTATCTAACGCCCATACTAATGCTACAGGAGCGTTTTTTGAACAGTTAGAAATTTAGTGAAGTGTGGTCAAGCCCTAAGGCTAGGTTCACACCTATGCAGGTTATGTTTCAGCCGTTTCTTCATTGCGTTGCGTTTTATGCACCTGCGGTTTTTTACGTGATTTTGCAGCATTTTTGATGCGTTTTGTGGATTTTTTTATTTTTCTTATTGCTAGGCAGATTTAAATTGCAAAACGCATCAAAATGCGATACATGCTTTTCTGCTGTGTTTCCATTGAAGTCTATAGAACCAAAAATGCAACTTTTTGCGTTCAAAAAAAGTCCCTGACCCTTTCCAAAAAATGCACCGGGTGAAAACGCAGAGATGAGACCATGTCCCATAGGAAAGCATGTTAAATGGACTGTACTGCGTTTCTGCAAAGCGCTGCAGAAAACACTTAGGTGTGAACCTGGGGTAAAGCAGTTCTTCACCTTAGGGAAAAAAATAAATAAAAGTCAGCAGATACAAATCCTGTAGCTTCTGACTTTTATATTCCAATGGTTTTTATTAATTTTTAAACATTATAAAACAGAGGCAATAAAACTCGCCCACACAGGGGCTATCAATTGCACAGAAAAAAAAAAGCAAAATAAAAGGAAAACAGTGCTCTAACGCCAACAGGGCAAAAGGTACACCCACACAGGGGCTATCAATGGCACATAAGGTACAAAACATTAATGCAACTGACTAACAACTAAAGGCAGCTGTCCAGTCACACCAAAAACAGAGAGAGAGAGAGAGAAAGAGGAAAAAAAAAGGGGGGGGGGCAAAAAGCAGGGGTCCAAGAGCGCCAGTATCGAACGCCATTACATCCCCAGGCTAGCCGGGGGGGAGTGAGGGAAAGGCATATTGCAACCGCGGCTCCCATATTTTCAAAAATTTACGTTGGGAGTCGTTGCGGATACTCGACATCTGTTCGTTGAGCATCATAGTAGTCATACGATCCCGCACCCCCTGAAGAGGGACAAACGGACTCTTCCAGGCCTGGGCAATTGTTCTAGTGGCCGATAAAAACAGATAGGAAGCCAACTTCTGCTGGTGAGCCAAGAGGCCCGGTATGGGGCAATGAAGCAAGACATACCGGGCATCCTGGCGTATGGAGAGATGGAACAAGGTGAAAAGGAGGCCAAACACACGAGACCAAAAACAAAACCGTCTCGGGCATGACCACCAGATATGCAAGACATCTGCACGATGGCCACAACCCCGAAAAAAACACTGATCACTACAGGCAGGGTTAGCCCGGGCCAACCGAGCCGAGCTTCTGACTTTTAATAGGCCACAAATACAGTTTTACATGTAGATAGAGCCTACAGTGTGTCCAATCAGAAGGAATTATTTCCATCTCCCTGCAAGTAATAGTTATCTTTTCTGAGAGATGAAATAGATTCTTCTGATCTGTGGATATAAATCAGAGCTGGCAGGCCTTTCGGAGCCCCCTCCTGGTCCCCTGCGGTTTCTTAAGCTGAAATGGCTAGAGCTCTTTTTTTTAGATTTCAAGAAGGTGGCAAACTCTGGCTACATAGGTGACAACGTTTTGTTGGCATCTAGGTGTCACCTCTGGCCTAGAAGCTGCTCTGTCCTTTCAGATGCTGATTGGTGAACATATGTCTCTGACTGAATTCTGAACACTGATCTATAATAACATGGAATGAAACTAGATCTACAATTACATATTTCTACAGATCACATCATAGCTCAACTATTTAAATCTTACATTTATGTTACACCCCGCTCTTTTTTTTGTGTTTTTTTTTTTTTTGTAGTCTGTTTTCTTTATTTTCTGTACAGCAGGAAATGAGCGATCATTTCTCCTAAAGTGAGGGAAAATCCCTTCTTACCTCATTACTCTGGAACTAGTGACTACTGATTTACCCACATGGAGTTGTCAGTGATTCAGCCATGCTATGTGTATGACTCCTAGCACCAGCGGTGCTATCCGCACCTTTTATATAGATGTCCCACCTAACCCCTTCGCCTAGCATCGGCGTCCCTTAAACTTGCTCTTGGGAAGCTGCAGGGACTGCCCAATCACATGACCCCTTGCGATTGGCTGTCGCAGTGGTCACTTGATCAGGAGCCAGTCCTGCCAGCTCCTGATCATTGTTAGACTGGGAGCTGTCTATGACAGCTTGGTCACTGTACTGATAGCACAGTGAGTGCCCTTTCATCATAGAAACTTTTGTCATCCACGGCTGCATCTGTGTTTTTTTATGCTTTAAAACCAACCCTACACTTTGAGATAATACCAAATACACTAGAATACAAGGTGGAATCCAGAGGTCTCAAGACTAATTTTGTGACATGCCAACAGATGGCAGCACAAGGCTGCACGCACAGTCACAAGGAGCACCGATCTTCATAAGTCAGTGTGCCAATAGAAATCGTCCTGTGTACATTGGGAGCTGTGTAACTGGTGCTATTCTGACCACATGCGTTACCACATCTGCTATTTCATCATGGAGAGCACATTAGAAGAAAGAGCAAACGTGATATTCTGTGTGAAACCGGGCAAATCTGCCACTGGAGTGGAAGAACATAACTGGAAGACGAGATATCAGGAAGACCTTCAACGAGCTCAGCCCCTGAAAATGTTGCAACCGTTCTGCAACTTGTGCATGATGATGTGCAGAACAATCCACATCATTGCTACCATTGTCGGTGTGTCGTATGGAACAGTCCAGGCAATCCTCGCGTGTGATTTGAACATGTGACGTGTTGCTGCCAAGTTCATCTCTAGGCTGCTGACCTAGAAGGAACATCGTGCCAAAGTCTGCCAAGAACTCCGTCAGCATGCCGTGAGTGACCCATCCTTCATGTCCATAATCGTTACTGGTGACAAAACCTGGGTGTACGGATTTCACATTTGCTGTTTGTTCTAACTTGCTGTCCATGATGAAATAGCAGACGTGGTAATGCACGTGGTCAGAATAGCACCAGTTGCACAGCTCCCGAGGTACACAGGATGATGTTTTTTGGCATACTGACTTAAGGTAGCAGGAGTGGCTCCTGATCAAGTGACCACTGTGACAGCTAATCACAAAGGGTCATGTGGCATAAAAAGCACACTGATTTATGGAGTTTGGTGCTCCCTGTGACTGTGCATACAGCCTTATGCTGCCATCTGTTGGCGTGTTACAAAACTAGTCTCAAAACTTTGACACCACCTCGTATTCTAGTGTATTTGACACTCAGCATTATCTCTTGTAGGGTGGGTTTTACCGCATACAAAATGCACATATGCAGCCGTGGATGACAAAGGTTTCTATGATGAAAAGGGCACTCACTGTGCTATCATTGAAATGTCATAGACAGCTCCCAGTCTCTAGCAATGATCAGGAGCTGGCAGGACTGGCTCCTGATCAAGTGAACACTGTGAAAAGCGGTCATGTGATTGGGTAGTCCTTGCCGCCGCCCAGGCATAAAAAGCACACTGACTTATGAAGGTTGGTGCTCCCTGTGACTGTGTATGCAGCCTTGTGCGAGTTACAAAATTTTTTGATACCACCTCGCAGAGAGGGAGAATGTTTGAAAATCTTATAAAAAATCATGTATGACAGTAACATTGTATTACAGTTCAAATGTAACCATCATGCAGTATTAACAGTAGATTTTTCAATTTTGCATCACAGGTCCTCTTTAACCAAGGAGATTAGAAGGCACGTGCTCCTGCACAGCACTGAATTGATGCTGCTCCAGCCTGAATGCAGAGTAGCACACTCCTACAAAAACATTATGGGTTAAGACATGGGGGGAGAAGAATGGAGGGAGAAAAGTGCACCTGTCATTTGCAGCAAACATTGTGCTATAAGAGTGATGGGGGGGCAGTAAGGGGGTTATTTACTTAAATTGGAGAGTGCAAAAGCTGGTGCAGCTCTGCATAGAAACCAATCGGCTTCCAGGTTTTATTGTCAAAGCTTAACTGAACAAGCTGAAGTCAGAAGCTGATTGGCTGCCATGCACAGCTGCACCAGATTCTGAGTGCTCCAGTTTTAGTAAATCTCCCCCTTAGTGTCCTGTATCATTATCACACTACTCCTTCATCCATCTATCATTGCATCCATCTTCCTGCAGCTGGATCTAGTTCTGATTTACCCATCAAGCTACGTTCACACCTATGTAGGTTGCATTTTGCTTTTTTTTTCCCCTTGTTGCTAGGCAGATTTAAAACACAAACAGCAAAACCACCATACATGCTTTTCTGCAGCGTTTCCATTGAAGTCTATACAAACAAAAAGGTAGCGTTTTGCGTTCAAAAAAGTCCCTGGCCCTTTTCCAAAAAACGCACCTAGTGAAAATGCAGAGATGTGAACCTGTCCCATAGGAAATCATGTTAAATGGACTGCTGTGCGTTTCTGCAAAATGCCGCAGAAAACGCTTAGGTGTGAACCTGGGGTTAGAGACTTCTACTTCTGACTTCATAGGAGTTCACAGGATGTGCCTATACATCTATTACAGGAACCTTTCAGCAGGTGTCCATTGAAGGCTGTAGAACCCCCACTCCCTCCCTCCCCACCACCACTTACATGCGTGTTATCATGATACTTCTATTAGGGTTCGATGTCCCTTATAATAGTCATTTTCTAAATTGGGGCCAATTCATGCTGAACGGACCGCTGCCACAGAAGCAAGCCCCCTGAATGCGACACATTCAGGTAAATGGGGAAGCGCCGCAAACGCCCCGCAGCTGCATGCAATGTATGCAGTTGCGTTGCGTTTGTCGACACAAACTGGGTTAAAACAGACACCTGTCAGTAGCCTCCGAGTGCAGTCCAAATGTGGATCATGCTTCAGAGCAAAGGTAGATTTAGACGCACATTTATTTCTACCCTAATACTTAGAATAGCCTATGCTATTGGTGCGATGGCCAGATTTTCAAAATTAAATCCTGGGACACCCTGCTTGCCACACCCACTTTGAACCACACCCTTGTAGCCACGTCCACCAAATGTTTGGGTGTCATGAGAATTGTAAGTAACGCACAAAGTTGGGTGGGGCAGTATTAGGTAATCCCCAAAGTTCAGGGTCAAGATCAAGTAACACAGAATGTTCAGGGGTCAAGGGTAAGAAACTCAGAGTTCAGGGACCAGGAATATGTAGCACACAGTTTAGGGGTCAGGATTAACAGACACAGAGATTGGGGGTTAGGATTAAGTAACATACAGAGATCAGGAGTGTGTAACACACAGAGTGCAGGGGTCAGGAGTTAGTAACACGCAGAGGTCAGGTGTCAGGAGTGTGTAACACATAGAGAGCAGGAATGTGTAACGCGCAGGGTGCAAGGGTCAGGAGTGTGTAACGCGCAGGGTGCAAGGGTCAGGAGCGTGTAACGCGCAGGGTGCAAGGGTCAGGAGCGTGTAACGCGCAGGGTGCAAGGGTCAGGAGCGTGTAACGCGCAGGGTGCAAGGGTCAGGAGCGTGTAACGCGCAGGGTGCAAGGGTCAGGAGCGTGTAACGCGCAGGGTGCAAGGGTCAGGAGCGTGTAACGCGCAGGGTGCAAGGGTCAGGAGCGTGTAACGCGCAGAGATCAGGGGTAAGGAGTAACCAACGCACAGAAAGTTTAGGAGTCAGGATTAACAGAGTTCAGGGGCAGGATTAAGTAGTGTTTAAGCTGGCCATAGATGGATCAAATCTGGGCTGGTTCAGCAGGGATTGGCCGAAATTTGATTCATCTATGGAGAGACTGGTTGTACTGAAGTCGATTCATCTGTTGATTTCAGTACAACCAGCCTGTCAGTTTTTTGGCCAACCGATGTAGCCACCAGCAGTGATCATTGTGTTCTGCTGCCAGGGAAGGCTCCCTGCTGGCAGAACACAATAGTGCAGAGGGAGGGGGAATCGAGCAATTTTCCTTCCTGCAACACATGGTAGCAAGAAAGAAAATCACGTCATCTAGGGCCTGCCTTGGAGTACAGGTGTCAGGTTAGGAGCAGGTATCTCACACATGGTGGCTATTGTCTCTAGTTTCAAACTTTTTCTTCCTCCCCCGTCTCTACCTTGTTCATCCATGAATTCGGCCCTAGGACCTGAGCACCGTATAGTGACTATTGCAGTGCACAGGACCCAACTGAACGCTGTGCAAGCAGCAATCCTAGAGTAGTGTGTGTGCTTGCATGGCAACATGGATAGGTGCGAAAACGGGTTGCTCAAGTGGCACCATTTTGCATTATTGTTTTTACAATGCAACTTCAGTTGGAGCCTGCGTACTGCTGGGGTTACTATATGGTGCCTGGTTCCAGAGGACGCATCCGGGTATGAATTGGGAAATTGTGCCTGGGGACCCCTCATAACTGGGACTGTCCCTTGGAAACTGGGACAAACGATAACCTTGCCCTACATCCCTTCTATGCTGCATTATGTTTACTACTAAGGCTCCATTCACACTTATGCGACTTTGGTGTCCATAGTCGCATGACAAGTCGCCCCCCCCATGTTTAACAATGGGTACCATTAATATCTGTGCGAGTTCAAAGTAGTTCCTGCACTACTTTGGTCTGACTTTCATGCGACTTGAGGGCCATAGACTTCAATGTAAACCCTCCAAAGTCACATGAAAGTCGCACCTGAATGTTGTACATGCGACTTATGTGCGGCTTTGTACAGCAGAAACAATTATCCTTGGTCGAAGCCGCGCCGAAGTCGCATCAAGTCACACTGTAAACTCGCAATGAAAATCACACAGTTTTGAAGCCGCACAAGTGTGAATACAGCCTAAATGACAGGTGCTGTTTTAAAGAAGAACTCCAGACAAGACACAGCATTCAGTAGTCATTATAGGAAAATCTGGTTATCGTTTTCTGGGTGACGTGTTTAGAAGTACCAGTTGTAGTAATAGACTCAATTCACTCCGTTCTAATGAGTCATAAGCATCAAACACTAAGCACCAATGGGAGATGTCCATCTATCTGTTTAATGGAGACATTTGTCTTGTCTGGAGTTGTCCTTTAAATGTCCCAGCTTAGCTGTATAGTCAGGAATTTTGCATAAAATGTATGATGGGACTGTATGGGGTATGTGGGTAAAGTACAATCCAAGCCTGACTGACTGACATTTATTTTGCTAAAGCACTGTATATCAAAAACAATTGCCATGTGTGTTTTTTTTTTTAATAAAATCTTGTTTTCACTTTGTTTTCCTCCTTTGTTATATATCAGAACTGCAGCCACTTCCTACCTATACACACATCATTTCTCAGGGTAGGTTCCCCAATGGTGACAACAGTGGAACATCATGCCTTTTTGCAGTGCATGTTGGCATGTATGCTTGTAGTCGCCATTGGGAGTGCGTGTGACGGTGACAACACAGGAGAAGAAATGGGAAACAGGGACTGAGTGTTGTCACCCTATAACAGGAAATGCCTGAACAAGAATGTTCATGGCAGGATCACCAGGTATTATTTTAATGTCAGCTGCCAATATAAAAATCAAAAAGGTTTCTAAAATCACATTTTTTTAAATTTCAGGTACTTATATACTGCTGTCAATTTATGCAGTGCTTTACATATATATAGTACATTCACATCAGTCCCTAACCCTCAAGGGGTGTACAATCTAAGTTCCCTAACTCACATTCATACATACACATACTAGGGACAATTTAGACAGGAGCCAATTAACCTACCAGCATGTCTTCAGAGTGTGGTAGGAAACCAAGGTACCTGGAGGAAACCCACTCAGGCACAAGGAGAACATGCAAACTCCAGAGAGGTGGTGCTGTGGTTGGGATTCGAACCAACAACCCTAGTACTGCCAGGAGGAAGTGCTAACCATTTAGCCACTGTGCTGTTTTCATGTTAGATCCACACTGTTAATCTGTTATGGCCACGTTTCCTTGTTAGGTCAACACTGTTGACCTGATATGGCCATGTTGCAATGTTGAGTCCACACCGTTGACCTGTTATGGCCACGTTTCCATATTACGTCCACACCGTTGACCTGTTATGGCCATGTTTCCATATTACGTCCACACCGTTGACCTGTTATGGCCATGTTTCCATATGTCCACACAGTTGACCTGTTATGGCCACGTTTCCATATTAAATCAACACTGTTGACCTGATGAGGCCACGTTTCCATAATAGCTACACAAAGTTGACCTGATATGGCAACGTTTCCATATTAAATCAACACCATTGAGCTGATATGGCCATGTTACCATATTAGGTCCACACAGTTGACTTAATATGGCTTCATTTCCATAGTAGGTCAATTCGTTGACCTAACATTGCCACATTTCCATATTCGGTCAACACAAGCATCCCTGCCGCTTTGGGAATGTCCTAGCTGCAGCATAATGGGCAGACACTTACAGCTTCCTTCCAGGTTTGGAACAAACCCAAGCTCATCCATGGCCAGCGGTGTGATAATGTCAATATCAATGAGCAGAAAGGAGCCACAAGAAGCTGCAGAGATTAACCAGGATATTCCAAGGTCACATGAAATGTATGGAATGTGTAAATCATAAGACTGGCTGAACTTAATTTCAAACCCTTTGGCAGATAATACATTTCCCATATACAGTGTAGCAGAATCGCTTTTCTGAAGGTCAACTTTGGTTTTCATGGTGCCCATGTGCTGTAAATGGGAGTGATCGAAATCTCCCTTTCAAGACCCCTATAAGGGAAGCTCGTCTATCCTTTTAGCAGTTGACTGTTCATTGATTTACAACAGACTTGGACCTCATCTTTCTTTTGTCTTTCTAGGTTAATGATTGGGTGACTTTTGAGAGTCAGAGGTGGAAATCCTATCCAGAGGATTTATTACAGAGAAGCTTACCGGATCTCCCACCTTTCTACTAAGAATAAATCTATCATGGAGATCCGGGTACATCAAACTTTCAATCAAGCTGCATGTGAATATGTCACCTCTGACTCTGGATGGGCAGATTTACTAAGATGCTAGACATTTCTCTCTCATTTGCACAGCGTGATTGGTCTTTGAATTTTCCTTATTAATGAATCAATCCACCCTAATCTGATATTTCACTGGCGGGCAAAGCTACTTGCTAATATCTTCTATTACCTGGGGGCTTAAGTGGTAAGATCTCTTTATTTGAGAAAAATCCAGCAGTGAAGTTCGGTTGCAACGGCAGCAGCTGGTGGGCGGAGTTGAGAACTCCAATGGAAAAATCTTGCCTCGAGAGTCCCAAAAGGTATTAGGAGAATGGTAGTCCAACCAACTGACATTTACTCCAAATTGAAATATCTCTTACTGCGGGATTGATTCTTCAAAGGGCCACTAAACCTAAAACACAATTTGCCTTATATAAAAAATTGACAATACTAAAAATGTACAAAGTGCAAAAAAAAACATTTGCAAAAAATTACAAAGTGCAAAAATCTTAGCATTTGTGTAAAAAGCAACTCATCTGTAGATACGTATTTAATTCAAGGTTAACAATTTCAAGTTCAAACATATTGCTTTACACTGTCCAGACTGATATTATTTAAGCAACTTACTGGACAGGGAGTCGGCTTCATGCAGTAAAACCTAAATCCTCATAATTTACTGCTCCTTATCACTTTTTTTTGGAATTGACAGTTTTTGGCCCTTTGAAATGTACATATATGCATGTCGAGGTGAAGGCTGATCAAAATGTGCTTGTAAATATTCCTGAAGACATTTCTTGAAATGATTCATTGTGTTGTCTACTGCAAACAGAGTGCAATTGTCATATTTTTTGCACTTTATTGTGTAGAAGCAAGCAGCTGCTTGCTATGGACAACGATTTGTCAGTTAAAGGGGTTTATTTATGAAACATTTACTATGTGAATGTCAAAAGCATTTGCACAACCTTCATGATTAATCATCGTAATTTTCCTAATATATTTATTTTCTATGATTGTCAGCTCCATCTAGAGGCCATAATGGGTATTTTCCTGAAATACCTCAGTCGGGAAAAATCCACATTGTGGCCACTAGATGGAGTTGACAGTCGTAGGAAATAAACATATTAGTCAGGTTATATGGATTAATTGTGATGGCTGTGTGAATACTTTAGACATTTGCACAGCAAATGTTTTATTAATGGATCTCAAGGGTACTAGTATTCAAATGTCAGCATTCTTGCTGGGATAAATGGTGCTATGGGGCAAAAGGGAAAAAAAAGGACAGAAATACTTACCTTTCTTGCAAAAATTGATGCTCTAGCCTTCTTCCAATGATGTGCTCACTGATGATCAGCCTCCTTTTCAGAAACAATCACATGACGTGAGGCCTGAAAAGAAAAAGATCCGGAAACCCAATGTTGGTATTTATTTACTCATCCCAGCAAGACTGTTGAGATATCTTTCTGTGACTATATAAGTGTTGATCTTCACATTCTGAACCTGTTCTCAAAATCTTATCTGTACATGTGTTATGACCTTTTTTTAGTTTTTATTCTTTATTTTTCTATCTTGCTAGCTTAATATATGATCAGTTATTCAGCCTTCTTTTATATCTATCATATATACCCTACAGGGGCACATGGCTATGCTCTTCTTTTAACCATGCTTGAATATTCCCAAAATTCAGGAAAATACTTATCCATTGCTTAGCATTGGTAAAGTAAAGTAATCTAAAATACAGCAAATTTAGGTTTAGTTTTTTCTGTTTTTAAAAGAGACGTATGGGGTTCTGTAAAAAAAGAAAAAAATTACCTAGGATGGTGGATGCAACATTGGTCTGATGCTGCATCCATCCCCTGCTGCTTCTAAGGCTCCATGTACACGAGCGGCTCGTAAACTCGAATTTAGGAGCTTTTGCCATTTTTTTGCCAAAGCTCCTAAACTCAACTCCATAAAAGCCTATGTGTCCACGTCCACATAGGCTTTTGGCAGAGTTTAGGACTTCCGCATTTAGGTGAGGCTAATTTTTCCTCTACTGAACGCAGAAGAATCACGTTCAGGATAGGAACGTTTTGACCGCGGGAAAATGCAAAATCATGGTACTGCGGTTTTGCCTCGATATGTGTTTTTCCACGGCCGGCGGTCTTGGTAGGCTGGTGTACATGGAGCATTAGACTGAGAACTGAGTGATCAAAGACTGCTGATCGCTCAGTTCTCAGTCTTCAGTGAGCAGAGAACTGGTGAATGCCAGTCAGTGACTGCTCTGCCCCTCCAGAGCTAAATAGTGTGGCGGGGGCAGGAGTGGCTGGCTCAGATTCGCTGCGGCTCGCTGAGAGGTCGAGCCAACTGCCGGTCAGGCTTCTGGGAGGATCCCGACCATGTGGTCGGGATCTTCCTAGAGTCTGGGCTGGCTGAGTGATGTCAACCGACAGCAGACTTTAGCCCACTGTTGGCTGAAATGGGGTCACAGAAGTACAAAAGAAATTGCACTCCTGTGATCCATAGGGGAAGTACAGCCAAAAGAGATTTGACTATACTTCCCCTTTTTAAGGCTGAGCGGTTAAAAAATCATCACTATATTTGCCCCTTTTGGACCTCCTCTATAAAATGTAGACAACTCCAAGGTACAGATTTAAGGCTAAAACTACAGGAACATTTTTTTAGTAGCATGATCACAATACCAAAATTTTTGGTTGCTCTAGGAGTACACAGGCAATCCTCGAGTTTCAAACAAGATGGGTTCTGTAGGTTTGTTCTGAAGTTGAATTTGTATGTAACTTGGAACAGGTACATTTTATAAGTGTAACTCCAGCCAAAAAACTATTAGGTTTTGGTTAGCATAGGGAACAGTTAACTGGCCATGCGGTGATGGGGGATTGCAGACAGGTCTGCTGGACAGTGGGTGGCAGCATGCAGTTAGCAGAAAGATGGCTTCCCAGGGGTTTCTGGGGCCAGCATGATGTCATGCTGCCTCCATTCTTAAAGAGGAGTTCTACACCCCCCCCCTTCCAAAAATTAAGTCAGCAGCTACAAATACTGTAGCTGCTGACTTTTATTATTAGGGCAATTACCTGTCCAGGGATTCAGCAGTGTCCTCACCCGAAGCTCATTCTTCAATCAGCTCTCAGGCGCTTATGCCGCCATCTTTACTAAGGGAAACCAGCAGCGATGCCTTGCGGTTGCCGGTTTGTGAATGGGCTGCAGATTTCATACAGGTCCAAGAGGGATGCGTGGGGAAGGGGGGGGGGAAACCAAACTTCAAAACCAGGTACCTGCTCCCCCCCCCCAAAAGGTGCCAAATGTGGCAGCAGAGAGGGGGGGTTGAGGCAGATAAGTGGAGCTTCCACTTGTGGGTGGAACTCTACATTAGGTACAAGTCGTATGTAAGTTGGATGTTTGTAACTCAGGGGCTGCCTGTACTCACACTAGGCATGGATACCTTGTACTGTGCTCATGTACGATTGCCCCCACTCGCCCGCTGGCCTGTGTTCACAATGTGGTAGGCCTGATGCACTTATATAACTTATGTTATATCCTCTGCTACCCAAATGTGTACCATAGTGAGTCCCACTGAACCATGCCCAAGCCACCTCTTCCAGTGGGCCAGGGCACATTAGGCTAAACTGTACCTGAGCATGGTATGGAGCCGTCAGACTTGTCAAACCAACTGGACTTTGGGGTCAAATGTGCTTGGACAGAATATGAATTGCCCTAAAAGTATTATTAATAGTTAAATAGATGGAACAAGTTGCTTCCTATGGTGTAAGCCACACTAGTAGAACGTAGCAGCTATTAGCTGCACAGAATTGTGCACTATTATTCATATACTCCTTATTCGCCTGTCTATAAAGGGAGGGATTACGTCATTCTAAAGCAGACCTGGCTGACCAATCTCCTTTAGATGTACCATCAATTCCTGCCTGGACCTTGCAGTGTATGGGCTGTATGTATAGTTGAGCCATTCTTTAGATAGGCCCTCAAACTACACCACATAGCTAAAGGATTGCACAGTCAGATGTTACTATGTATGACCAGCTTCAGATCATTCACCCCTTCTCAGTCTTTCTTCATTTTCCACCGGGTCACTTACTACTTCTTGGGCCACCTACCTTTGACAGGGCAAATTAATTAGGCTACACTTTTACTTGTGGAAGGTAAAGCCAACATTCATTAAGCATTTGGTCCTGGTGGAAGGTAAAGCCAACATTCATTAAGCATTTGGTCTTGGTGGAAGGTAAAGCCAACATTCATTAAGCATTTGGTCCTGGTGGAAGGTAAAGCCAACATTCATTAAGCATTTGGTCCTGGTGGAAGGTAAAGCCAACATTCATTAAGCATTTAGTCTTGGTGGAAGGTAAAGCCAACATTCATTAAGCATTTGGTCCTGGTGGAAGGTAAAGCCAACATTCATTAAGCATTTGGTCCTGGTGGAAGGTAAAGCCAACATTCATTAAGCATTTAGTCTTGGTGGAAGGTAAAGCCAACATTCATTAAGCATTTGGTCCTGGTGGAAGGTAAAGCCAACATTCATTAAGCATTTAGTCTTGGTGGAAGGTAAAGCCAACATTCATTAAGCATTTGGTCCTGGTGGAAGGTAAAGCCAACATTCATTAAGCATTTAGTCTTGGTGGAAGGTAAAGCCAACATTCATTAAGCATTTGGTCCTGGTGGAAGGTAAAGCCAACATTCATTAAGCATTTGGTCCTGGTGGAAGGTAAAGCCAACATTCATTAAGCATTTAGTCTTGGTGGAAGGTAAAGCCAACATTCATTAAGCATGTGGTCCTGGTGGAAGGTAAAGCCAACATTCATTAAGCATGTGGTCCCGGTGGAAGGTAAAGCCAACACTGATTGAGGATTTGATCCTGGAAAACTGGCAAGGTTTAACACTTGTTACTTAACAGGGCCATTTATAAAACTAGCCCAAAATTAAAATGCAGTAGTATGTGTCCTTCTCTAAAAATTTGCTGTTATGTCATTTACTTACCCCCCCCCCCTCCAAAAAAAGAGCCCTGTACAGCAACTAAAATAAAAAAAAAATCTAAAGTCTTCTGTATTGTTTGTGTCTCAGCCTGTGCTACCTTTAAAAAATACATTAACGAGCTCTAGAATGTATTTTTATATTTTCTGTATGGTGATGGGCACTGTGGTATTGTGGTAGGTGTGTTCACGCTGTGCTTCTTAGTAAATCTGCCTTTTGATGCTAAATTGTATTGGAAAAAAATGTATATATTTTTTCTGAGTTAAAAGGCTTTCCTTTCATTACCCAGAGAATATAATTTTTTTAATATAATGTTCTTTTATATTGGTTTTTTTTAATGTTAAGTGTTAATTGCACTAATCTTTTAAATATGGCAAGGTAACCTTTATCCAATTTTTTTGATGGGTAATTTCTTGTAAAACTGATATTTGTAGTCTTTAGAGAAGAACCACTACCCACCTTCTTGAATTTCTTCTAGACTGTTACTGATAAAGGAATTAAGCCTATGGGGTTGGTTTATTCAACTTGGAGAGTGCAAAATTTGGTGCAACTCTGCATGGAAACCAATCAGCTTCCAGTTTTTTTTTTTGTCAAAGCTTAATTGAACAAGTTGAAGTTAAAAGCTGATTGGCTACCATGCACAGCGGCACCAGATTTTGCACTCTCCAGTTTTAGTAAATCTCCCCCTATGAGCGCCTCAAGACTTTTTTTTTTTTTTTTCCCCAGTGTACCATGTCTTGTGGACTCCTGCTTGGAGATCTCACATTTAGCTAAGCCAGTTCCGCAGCTATGAAGCTCTTACAAAACCAAGTAAACTTTGCTTAATGTGAACCCATGCTTTGCTAATAAAGGTAAAGGTTCAAATAAAGCTGAACTCCAGGATATAGAAACAAATGCCATGCAGTGGATCGCTCCCCACATTGAAAGGGTTACATTTTTATCTAGGGGTAGAGGAATAAACTGTATTACTTAGTTAGTACCCGATTCCTCACTCCCCTGATGCTCTGCTTTTCTCTCTGATTCCCGGGAATGGGGGAGGACTCTCACCATCCTTATGTACCATGCAGGACCAGTAGTCTTGCATTGTACGTGATGATGTCAGAAAGCCTGCAAAAGGTGGAATAGCAAAGATGAGCAGAATCTGGGAACTGGTCCTACACTGTGGTGGAGGACTTTTTGGAGTGTGGAATCAGATATTACAGCTAATTCCCCTGACACTAGACTTAGGCTGGCCATACACTATATAATTTTCTGTCCAATTTCTGCCCAATTTCCTTTAGATTTACCTTCAACTATGTAGTGCAAGAGCCTGCCTAATTGGATACAATTGAAAGTGTTGTTTAAGTTTGACCTCCTATTATATGGTCTTTGGTAAATCTGAAACAATTTTCTAAAGCAAATTGTATAATGGATGGCTAGTCTAAGGCTGGCCATACATTATATAATTATCTGGAGATTTTTGGTTTAGATTTACCAAAAACCATATAATAGGAGGACAAACCTAAACAACACTTTCAGTTGTATCCAATTAGGCAGGCCTTTGCACTACACAGTTGAAGGTAAATCTAAAGGAAATTGGGCAGAAAATTGGAAGATAATTGTATAATGTATGGCCAGCCTTAGGCTGTCCATGCATTATGCAATTTTCTGTCCAATTTATGCCCAATTTCCTTTAGATTTACCTTCAACTATGTAGTGCAAGGGCCTGCCTAATTGGATACAAGTGTTGTTTAAGTTTGACCTCCTATTATATGGTTTTTGGTAAATCTAAAGCAAAATTCTCAAGAAAATTGTATAATGTATGACCAGCCTTAACCCCCTGACGCCGAGCGCACGCAAATATGCGGCCTCTCAACGTCTGGGCCTTGACGCTGAGCGGCCGCATATTTGCGTGCAATTAGAAAATACATATATGCTGAGATCACGCGCCCTGTGCGCTCCCAGCATATACAGTTGCAAGAAAAAGTATGTGAACCCCTTGGGATTACGTGGAGTTTTGCATGAATTGGGCATGAAATGTGCTCTGATCGTCATCTAAGTCACAACAATAGAAGAACACAGTCTGCTGAACATAATACTACACAAACATTAGCTGTTGCCATGGTTTAATTGCACATAACATGTAAACATTCACAGTGCAGGGAGGAAAAAGTATGTGAACCTTTGGACTTAATAACTGGTTGACCCTCCTTTGGCAGCAATAACCTCAACCAAACGTTTCCTGTAGTTGCAGATCAGACCTGCACAACGATCTGGAGTAATTTTGGACCACTCCTCTTCACAAAACTGTTTCAGTGTAGCAATATTCTTGGGATGTCTGGTGTGAATCGCTCTCTTAAGGTCATGCCACAGCATTTCAATCAGGTTGAGGTCAGGACTCTGACTGGGCCACTCCAGAAGGCGTATTCTGTGCTGTTGCAGCCATTGTTTTGTTGAATTACTTGTATGCTTTGGGTCATTGTCCTGTTGCATCATCCATCCTCTGCGCAGCTTCAGTTGGCGGACAGATGGTCGTACGTTTTCCTGCAAAATGTCTTGATAAACTCTGGAATTCATTTTCCCATCAATGACAACAATCCCTCCAGGCCCTGAGGTAGCAAAGCAGCCCCAAACCATGATGCTCCCTCCGCCATGTTTTACAGTGGGGATGAGGTTTTAATGTTGGTGTGCTGTGCTTTTTTTTCTCCACACATAGTGTTGTGTGTTCTTCCCAAACAACTCAATCTTGGTTTCATCTGTCCACAGTATATTTTGCCAGTAGTGCTGTGGAACATCCAGGTGCTCTTTTGCAAACTTCAAACGTGCTGCAATATTCTTTTTGGACAGCAATAGCTTCCTCCGTGGTGTCCTCCCATGCACTCCATTCTTGTTTAATGTTTTCCTTATTGTAGATGTGTCAACAAAAATGTTAGCATGTGCCAGAGATTTCTGTAGGTCTTTAGCTGACACTCTGGGATTCTTCTTTACCTCATGCAGCATTCTGCGCTGTGCTCTTGCAGTCATTTTTACAGGATGACCACGCCTAGGGAGAGTAGCAACAGTGCTAAACTTTCTCCATTTGTAGACAGTCTGTCTTACCGTGGACACATGAACATCAAGGCTTTTGGAGATACTTTTGTAACCCTTTCCAGCTTCATGCAAGTCAACAATTCTTGATCGTAGGTCTTCTGAGAGCTCTTTTCTGCGAGGCATGGTTCACATCAGACAGTGCTTCTTGAAACCAGTAAACCAAAAACACGTGTGTGTTTTTTAAGGGCAGGACAGCTGCCAGCAACACATCCAATGTCATCACACTGATTGGAGTCAAGGTTGGCTCACTCCTGGCTCCAATTAGCTCTGGGAGAAGTCATTAATCTAGGGCCTCACATACTTTTTCCTCCCTGCACTGTGAATGTTTATATGTTATGTGCAATTAAACCATGGCGACATCTAATGTTTGTGTAGTATTATGTTCAGCAGACTGTGTTCTTCTATTGTTGTGACTTAGATGACGTTCAGAGCACATTTTATGCCCAATTCATGCAAAACTCCACATAATCCCAAGGGGTTCACATACTTTTTCTTGCAACTGTATGTCCGTGACTTACGGAAAGGTCCTGATCTCCCCTTTCGATCGGGACCTTTTCCGATCATGTGACGGCGAATCACGGTGGTCACATGACCATAAAACTTCGCCTGCCTCCTGGCTTCTGAAACTCTTAAAGGGCTGGGAGGCATCGGCGTGAAGTGGTTAGGTATTGAACCCTTGCAGTGCATGGATGTGGATTGGGGCCTTTTCCTAAGGGTTCATTCACAGGGGGTGCAAGAACGTGCCTACTGAGACAAATGAAGGGCTGTGGACACAAACTATCTACACCCAGAGGCACCCATCAATCCCTATACACAGGTAAGTTCTCAGATTTGAGGCCACCAATGTACAGCTGCAGCCTGCTGTTTATTTGTACAGGTGGCTGTAGGCAAATGACTGTCACCCCTGGGTTCGGGGATGCACTAGTTTCTCATGGTATATGGCTCGCTACACCCATGTGAATGAGCCCTTCCATTTACACTCCTGCAGCTCCGTTTACCTGCTGGAGCAGAGAAAACTACCCGGTACTTCCAGGTATGGGGTACTATGTGATTCGGCCCTTGGCACAGCTCCAAGTGCCCAACTGCCACCCAGTAACCAAACTGGAGCATTGTCACATGGGCTTGAAGGAACAATTGTAAGTCCTGTGTAAGTTTAACCATACTGTACCCTAAAGAGCCTTTTTCCCAATTTTCTCCGAAAAAATGACTTTTTTATATGTTAAAAAAAACTGAAGAATATATTTAAAAAAATATATATTTTTTTAAAATCTATTCTTCATATTTTTTTTAACATATTAAAAAAAACATTTTAATGTTTTTACATATATGTGTAAATGCATTCCAAAAATGTAGATTTGTCTTTTTAAAGACATACAGTATATTTGAAATGTATTTTTAGAAATATTTTTTTCATATATTTTGTAATAAAAACGCATTTCAACACATATATAATTTTTTTTTTTTTTTTTAAGTATATTGAATATGGCCAACATTGTAGCATTTCAAATATATGGCAATATATTTGGGAAGAATATTTTAAAAATCTATTTCAAATATATTTTACTTCTGTATAAACTGTCCCTCCGGCTGTGGCGAAACTACAAGTCCCATCATGCCTCTGCCTTTGGGAATCATGCTTGTAACTGTCTGCCTTGCAATGCCTCATGGGACTTGTAGTTTGGCCACCAGTTTGACACCCCTGCTCTAAGCCCTCAAACATTCAGCTTTGTAAATATTGTGTCTCTTTCCATTATATAATATCTGGGACCATAGCAGAGTCATTCATGAAACAGAACAAACTTGTAGAACAACCAATCAGATCCCATCTATCTATTGTGCTCCTAGCATCTATTATATTGCTGTGGGCAACAGATCAATATTCTGCCTTCTAATTGTTCGAACAGTGTTGTATCATGAGGAAATGTTCATGCTTGGACTGCTGAAAGTGTTCTTGTTTTTTTGTATTGCAAATCAGCTTCACCCAATAAATATCCGTTGCAAATCAGCAAACGTTTCCTGTAATTTCATTGCCAAGTTGGATGATATTTACCGTATCTTGTTGTCGTTACAATAGTGCTGATGCAAGGTTATGCTGATGCATGAATTAAGCAACAATACTTCTGCAATTAATAACTGAAACGGTTTAAAGTGCTACTACAGACTTGTGGGGGTTTTTTGTTTTTTTAAATAATAATAATGTTATACTTACCTGCTCTGTGTAATGGTTTTACACAGAGCAGCCCCAATCCTCCTCCTCCCTCCTGTCCGGTAACCCCAAAGCAAGCAGTAACGGTATGAGAGAGCGCCAAAAACGAAGTGTGGTATTAATAAGTAAACTGGTAGCAAAGTCTAAGAGGTAGTGTAAGATAAATTGGGTTCCCAGCCTCCCGAAAACCAGTGTGGACCTATGCTCATGCACGTGTGCGTTGCACACATGCTCATGCTTCTAAGTGAAGGGGCAATGTTAGAGGGCTCATGCACGTGTGCATTGCACACATGCTCATGCTTCTAAGTGAAAGGGCAATGTTAGAGGACTGATGCTCATGCACGTGTGCTTTGCACTCATGCTTCTAAGTGAAGGGGAAATGTTAGAGAATCTATGCTCATGCACGTGTGCGTTGCACACATGCTCATGCTTCTAAGTGAAGGGGCAATGTTAGAGGAACTATGCTCATGCACGTTTGCGTTGCGCGCATGCTCATGCTTCTAATTGAAGGGGCAATGTTAGATCTGCTGTTCCAGTTCATCGTGCGAGCGCACATGTGCACAAGTGGTCTGTCACCATGAGCGTTTGCTGAATGGTCTTCAGCTTGTCCCTGTGTTCCAGAGACCTGATCCACAGGACCTGCTTAAATGTATATGACCTGGCTTCCCCTTGGACTTTGCCTCTCCCCAGCGGCGTCCCTAGGTGGGTGCGGGGGGTGCGCGCCGCACCATGTGTCTCACAGGATGACACCAAAAAGTATTACAGCAAGCCAATGATCCCCGCAAGATGGATCGGATCTGCGGTAACACATGGTGTCACCCCTCCTGAGGTGGGCGGTCCCTGTCGTGCACACACAGCCTGGCTCTTCCCCTCCCTGTGTCCCCGTCACACCCCCCCAGACCGGTGTTGCAAGACAGGTACGCAAATATGCGGCCCCACAGAAAAAAAGCCCAATTCTGTGAGGCTGCATATTTGTGTTACGTCGGCGTCAAGGGTTTAGGCATCAGAGTGGTCATACAGTCCCGCACAACCTGAATCCTTTTTTTTTTTTTTTTTTTATCCAGCTCATGTGACTAAAGAATCACAGATGTGGGTGTATACACAGGAGTAAATGACAGACACCTTCCTCCATCCTCCTATTGCTAAACATTATGGGGGCGGCTATAGTGTTCTGATTGATTAACGTCACCAAGAAACTCAAAAAAAGCTTACAGTAGTTTCAATATAAATCAGTATTAAATCTATCAAATATAAGTGCTACTACCAGCAACCTAAAAAAAGCAGATGCTGTCTGAACAAAATGAAAGCTAGTATCAATCAGACCCGCAGAGGAAGTCGGATATGACGAAACACGTCAGGGTGTGACCATCCGTGACGTCAGCACGCACGCCGGGACCACGTGGTGAGAGCATGTGACTTGTTTAAGATCTTAGTTACCAGTGTGCTGTGAGATTGTCACTAGCTGCTGTGAGCGGCAGCCATCTTATTGGAAGTATTTATACAAAGTGCATTACCGTGTTAATGTGAGTGCTTCTCTTAAGGGGGGTTTTCTATGCCAATAAATGATTGTTTTTACGGTATCATGCTATGTGGCTGTTTTATTTTGCCCACATATGGAACTGATATTTCCCAATCTGAATGAGGAGGAGACTGGAGTATGAGATACTAATAATCTATTGATTGGAGGTCCATTTGGGCTGCTGGCTGATTATCACGTTCGAGATTTCACAACCATTCATTATTAAGGAGATTGATTGAATTCCTACTAATTTTCCACTGCTTCTGGTGAGTGCTGAATCCAATGGGGTGTTAATCACTGCAGGAGCACATGGATGGGGAATCACTTTGTCTTAAAGAGACACCACTGGAATGAATTGAACTTTTTACATTATAATTTTATTTTATATTTTTTTTTGGTGGAAGTTTTTTTCTTTCTTTTATTCTTTTATATCAATTGGACATTGTGTTTTGACATAGAGCTGTTTATGTGTACTACTTTTTTTAGTCACTGTTTATAAAACTATCAGTCCCTCCCCTCATCCCAGGGTACTAGGTGTAGTCCTAGACTCCCATCTGGCCTTTCAGCCCCAAATCCAATCGCTGTCCAAATCTTGTAGACTTCACCAACGCAACATCTCCAAGATACGCCCGTTCTTAACCTCGGAAACTACTAAGCAACTTATTCACTCCCTGGTTTTCTCTCACCTTGACTATTGTAACTCCCTCCTCATTGGCCGACCTCATCGTAGGCTATCCCCTCTTCAGTCTATCATGAATGCTGCTGCCAGACTCATCCACCTTACTAACCGTTCTGTATCTGCCACCCCTCTCTGCCAATCCCTCCACTGGCCTCCACTCAGTGTCCTCCACCCCTCTCTGCCAATCCCTCCACTGGCCTCCACTCAGTGTCCTCCACCCCTCTCTGCCAATCCCTCCACTGACCTCCACTCAGTGTCCTCCACCCCTCTCTGCCAATCCCTCCACTGACCTCCACTCAGTGTCCTCCACCCCTCTCTGCCAATCCCTCCACTGACCTCCACTCAATGTCCTCCACCCCTCTCTGCCAATCCCTCCACTGGCCTCCACTCAGTGTCCTCCACCCCTCTCTGGCAATCCCTCCATTGCCTTCCCGTTGCCCAACGGATAAAATTCAAAACCTTTACAATAACATATAAAGCTTTTTATAATTCTGACCCAAATTACATCACCAATCTTGTCTCTAAATATCACCCAAACCGTACTCTCCACTCCTCACCCAACCTCCTGCTCTTTAGCTCCCTTGTCTCCTCCTCCCATACTCGTCTCCAGGACTTCTCCAGAGCTTCCCCCATCCTCTGGAACACTCTACTTCAATTTATCAGACTATCGCCTTCTCTGTTCACCTTTAGGCGATCTCTGAAAACCTATCTCTTCAGGGAAGCCTATCCTGCCTTCAGCTAATAATGGAATCTTCTGCTCTTCCTACCAGTCCAGCCCCACAGTTACTACCTTTTGTACCACTAGCCCCTCCCTCTTAGATTGTAAGCTCCAAGGAGCAGGGCCCTCCTATCCCTCTTGTATTGAACTGTATTGTTGCTGTATTGTCTCCTGTTATATTGTAAAGTGCTGAACAAACTGTTAATGTTGCGCTATATAAATCCTGTATAATAATAATAAAAAAAAGAGTCTTGAAGCAGATGCTGTCCGAACAAAATGAAAGCTAGTATCAATCATCTTTGACTCTGTCTACACCATAATAATGCACAACAAATACACATTTGATCAATAAAGATTTATACAACAGTTTTTGATATTTATCATTTAATTTGAATTGCTCTTCTGAAGCTGTTTTTTAGTCATGTGACTGGCACAGCACCAATCACAGACTCATAGTGGAGAGTGCATACATGAGAAGAGTAATAGAAGACTCTCCCAAGGAACTTTGAAAATTCCAAAGAACACGGAAAGATCACATGACCATATAACAGCGCTGCAGGAATAAGGTACTGAGAGGATTTACAAAAATTCAATGGCATGATATACACGTATATGATTTATGTGATTATATTATGGCAATTAACACTTCTCTGTTTAGTCACTTTAAGACGTGTTGGGCAGGAGGTGCAGGAGAGGCCTCCATAACGTTCCAGTCTTCAGGGCACAGCATGTTGGTTGGTACTATATAATGACATCAGCAAAAGGCAGCTTCATAGATTCTCCAATGGATATGAAATGGAAGAGGAGAAAAAAAGAGAAATTGCCCCATATATCTAGGACCCCAATCACACTCGTGCAACTTGTCATACAACATTGACCAGGGATGGACTGACCATTTGGAAACTCGGGCACTGCCCGAGGGCCGGAGGTCAGTAGGGGGCACCATGAGATGCCCCTGGTACCTTTTTCATAGGCTTTTTTGAGTTTGGACAAGGACACAGGGGCCCCATGATCCCCTATTGCCTGGGGCCCCATGAGTTGTCAGTCCGCCCCTGACATTGACTACACTAAAGTTGCATGGCAAGATGTCCCCCATGTTTTTCAATGACAACCATTCCAATATGTACGACTTAAAGTTGCAGTGGTATCAAAGTAGTTCATGCACTACTTTGGTACGACTTTCGTGCAACTCGAGTGCCATAGACTGCAATGTAAACCCTCAAAAGTCATGAAAGTTGCACATGAATTTTATATATGCAACAGTTGTCCATTATCATTAACCGCTTGCCTACCGGGCACTTATACTCCCTTCCTGCCCAGACCAATTTTCTGCTTTCAGCGCTGTTTCACTTTGAATGACAATTGCGCAGTCATACAACTCTGTACCCATATGAAGTTTTTATAATTTTTGTTCACACAAATAGAGATTTCTTTTGGTGGTATTTAATCACCACTGAGTTTTTTATTTTTTGCTAAATAAAACAAAAACACATGAAACATTTAAAAAAAAACCCACTTTTCTTCATTTTTGTTATAAAATTTTGCAAATAATTAACATTTCTTTAGAAATTTAGGTCAAAATGTATTCTGCTACATTTCTTTGGTGAAAATAATAATAATTGCATTTCTTTTTTTTTTTTTTTTTTTATTACATTTTTTTAAACATTTATTTTTTTACTATTTTATTTTTCAACACACTGTGACCAAAGCAATACAATGTTACCATAGTAACATTGAACTACTCTTGGCAAGTGATCAGGATTTTTTTTTTAAACACATTATGATTGCTAATACCAATGTATTTCATTGATATTTGCAATCATTGTTACTGAATGAAGCTGATTCATTCAGTCTTTTGTTGTGATTAGCTGTGATTGGGCAAACCTGATCACATGATACAGATGGGCTGTGATTGGCCCTGTCTGTATCATGTGACTGCCTTGACTAGTCACAGCTAACAACAATTGTACACAATGGATGGGATGACAGGAAGCCATCCATTGCATACAAGTGACGTGATCTGCTGTGATTGGTCACAGCGGTCACATGACACTGGCAATGGGCCGTTGGAGTGATATGTCATCGGCTGTGTCCCGTGGACACAGCCTGTGACAAATCGTGCCGCTGTTCGGCCCTGTGGCCACCTGTGCAGCTCATTTTGACAGGACGTCATATGATGCCAAGTCATGACAGCGTGTGTCCCGCCCGGCCGTCAATCTGCTATAGGCAGGGCGTGAAGGTATTAAGGAAAGCCAAAGTCATATCCAAGTTGCTCCCATCCAAAGTTGCACTCCAAAGTCGTACAAGTGTGAATGGAACCTAAGTATAGTATTGAAGAGAAGGACTTGTGGACCATATAAAGGTAGGTGTTGCACCCACATACAGGTGAAACTCAAAAAATTAGAATATCGTGCAAAAGTTCATTTATTTCAGTGCAGCAACTTAAAAGGTGAAACTAATATATGAGATAGACTCATTACATGCAAAGCAAGATAGTTCAAGCCGTGATTTGTCATAATTGTGATGATTATGGCTTACAGCTCATGAAAACCCCAAATCCACAATCTCAGAAAATGAGAATATTACATGCAATCAATAAAACAAGGATTGTACATAGAACAATATCGGACCTCTGAAAAGTATAAGCATGCATATGTACTCAGTTCTTGGTTTGGGCCCCTTTTGCAGCAATTACTGTCTCAATGCAGCGTGGCATGGAAGTTATCAGCCTGTGGCACTGCTGAGGTGTTATGGAAGACCAGGATGCTTCAATAGCGGCCTTCAGCTCTTCTGCATTGTTCGGTCTCCTGTCTCTCATCTTTCTCTTGGCAATGCCCCATAGATTCTCTATGGGGTTCAGGTCAGGCAAGTGTGGTGGCCAATCAAGCACAGTAATCCCACGGTCATTGAACCAGGTTTGGTGCTTTTGGCAGTGTGGGCAGGTGCCAAGTCCTGCTGGAAAATGAAGTCAGCATCCCCATAAAGCTCGTCTGCGGAAGGAAGCATGAAGTGCTCCAAAATCTCCTGGTAGACGGCTGCGTTGACCCTGGACTTAATGAAGCACAGTGGACCAACACCAGCAGATGACATGGCTCCCCAAATCAACACAGACTGTGGAAACTTCACACTGGACTTCAAGCATCTTGCAGTGTGTGCCTCTCCATTCTTCCTCCATACTCGGGGTCCTTGGTTTCCAAATGACATGCAAAAGTCGCTCTCATCAGAAAAGAGGACTTTGGACCACTGAGCAACAGACCAGGTCTGTTTTTCTTTAGCCCAGGTAAGATGCTTCTGATGTTTGTTGTTCAGGAGCAGCTTGACAAGAGGAATACGACATTTGAAGCCCATGTCCAGGATCTGTCTGTGTGTGGTGGCTCTTGATGCACTGACTCCAGTCTCAGTCCACTCCTTGTGAAAGTCCCCAATACTTTTGCATGGCCTTTTCCTGGCAATCCTCTCCAGGCTGCGGTCATCCCTGCTGCTTGTGCACCTTTTTCTTCCACACTGTTCCCTTCCACATAACTTTCTATTAATGTGCTTTGATACAGCACTTTGGGAACATCCAACTTCTTTTGCAATTACCTTTTGAGGCTTTCCCTCCTTATGGAGGGTGTCAGTGATGGTTTTCTGCACAACTGTCAAGTCAGCAGTCTTTCCCATGATTGTGATTCCTACTGAACCAGACTGAGAGACCATTTAAAGGCTCAGGAACCCTTTGCAGGTGTTATGGCTTAATTAGATGATTAGAGTGGGACATCTTGACACGCGAATATTGCACCTTTTCACAATATTCTCATTTTCTGAGATTGTGGATTTGGGGTTTTCATGAGCTGTAAGCCATAATCATCGCAATGATGACAAATCACGGCTTGAACTATCTTGCTTTGCATGTAATGAGTCTATCTCATATATTAGTTTCACCTTTTAAGTTGCATTACTGAAATAAATGAACTTTTGCACAATATTCTAATTTTTTGAGTTTCACCTGTAAATGATTACAGCATGTCAATAGATATTCTATAACTGCATCAACAAGGGGTGACTTCTTGGATTGTATGAATAAATCCAGCTGTCGGTAAATAAATCAACGACAGCAAACACAGGTAAGGATTTTTTAAATCCTCCAATAAGTATGAAATTAAGTATGATTAAGTGCACTGATGCTCTTAAAGGGCCCCAATGATAGCCGTCAGAAGATCAACATAAAGGGCTGCCCCTCCAGGAAAACCTGCCCCTCCTGCAAGTTCCTTTTCATCCCTTCTCCCCCGTTCTTTCATTTTTACGGTCATTGTACATCCAGTTGATCATGATTCCAAACATACCAAAAAATAGAATTTACATTTATATACACTGACATTTTTAAATATTTATCAACAGTAAACATTCTACTTGTAAGTATTATATAATATTTATAGACTTTATATTTTATTTATTTGTATTTAATTTATGCATCCAATTTTAAATTTCATACAATACCACTAGATGGTGAAAATCTATTCAATAAGAGGTTCTTACTGTAATGGTCTGTTCTGTAGTCTCATTTCTGTAAATAATTCAGTGCTGGAACAAGGTCGTCCACCGCACAGGGTGAAGATGCCAAACTGTGCCCCCCTTCCCACCCGTTCAGGATGTACAAACTTAGGGAATCCGCTTAGGAGGTGCGCAACCAGCACCACCTTCCATCGCTCTCCTTGCTGCTCCCAGCTCTAGGCTGACAGGAGTAGTGACTACTCCTGTCAGCCTTGTAACAGAAGGAACTCAGCACAGGGTGGTCCCAAACCATGGAGCCCAGGGCAGCCCCCCCCCCATTGCCCACCCCTTGTTCCAGCCCTGAATTAAAGTATAAAGTTGTGGATGTGGTTTAGGCTCTTTAACCTTCCTGGAGGTATTCCCGAGTGTAGCTTGGGGTAAAGTTTCAGTACCACAAGTGGTAACCCCGAGCTACACTTGGGAATACACTGTAGTGATGCTCCGGGATCCCTCCAGCACTTACCTTGTCCTGTGCTCCCATGATGTCCCCCCGGCCATCTCCTCCAGCCAATGCCGGCATCTGTCTTCCGGGTTCCGTTCCCTGCGACGTCGGAACGTACGGGGGACAGATACACTAAAATCACATAGTATTCCATTACTGTATAAAACCATTTCACATATATTTTGTCCCGAGTGCTTTGTCCTGCGCCCTGCCTGCATTTTTACTGTTCTTTCTGCCTGGAAACTGAGAAACGTCCATGGCGTCCAAAAAGCGTCCCTTTAGGTCAAAAGCGATTTTAGACCGGCTAGAGAACAGCGATAGTAAATCAGAACCACTTGCAGAATTGAGTAATAATGATTTGTGGGGGAAATTCCTCATCAGACACTGAAAACGATTCTGCGACTTAGCTCAGTGATGTGCGAACTTGGCGCTATATTTCAAATTTCAGTGTTTTTGGTTTGATTATATTATTGAATTAAATTTACTATTATTATATTGTTATTTTTTACGATTATTTATTAAATTATAATTTATGATTTCGTGTTTCAAATTTTAACATACCCGGGATATTTACTAGACTCTTGTTCGGACAGATTTCAGTGAGTTATTCCTAAGAATTACAGGCCTACAATAAAAAAAATACATATTTCCATGCAAAAAAATGTACCGCTTTGAGCACAGAAATACTGACATAATCAGACCGCTAGGGAGGCTACATAGATGTGTATAATAAACACATATCAATAATGATGTTGGAGATAAAAGAACTTTGTCTATACATACTGTATGACTGCAGTATCTGGCTGTTTTGAGGGAATTGCTCTCCCAAGCAATGGGGTGATAATGTACAAATAAAAAGTGCGCTAATTATTCACAAGACATGGAAGGATAAATAATAAAAATAAATGAATTCATAAATATAAACATAAGTCCAGCCACCATAACAGTGATAGTCCAATATCAACTTAATGTCAATCTTGAAAACAAACACCCATGTGCAGATCCGACACCAGATGAAATGAATACACTCACCAGAGCTATATGCTGATTATATTATAAACCAGCATGATAGCATTTTGCTCTGGGAGCGATGATCTGCAGGATATCCCAGTAGAGCAGTGTTTCTCAACTCCAGTCCTCATGGACCCCCAACAGGTCATGTTTTCAGGATTTCCATTATTTTGCACAGGTGATTTGATCAGTTTCACTGCCTTAGTAATTACCACAGCTGTTTCATCTGAGGGAAATCCTGAAAACATGACCTGTTGGGAGTCCATGAGGACTGGAGTTGAGAAACACTGCAGTAGAGGAACAGCAGCCAATAGTGATCCAATCAGCACATATGGAACGGCTAGGCAGCACATATGGAACGGCTAAGCAGCAAATGATCTTCCAATAACATGGGCAAAGCTCGAGGAATAAGAAGAGATATGATGGTGCAGTACGTTTATTAATACAATTTTATTGGTTGTAAAGTACTGCACTCACAAAGAAGGTGTCTAGCCGACACCAGCAATGACAGCCTCTAAACTGCCACATCCACAAGGGAAAAACCAAGGGACGAACCTCCTGCACTGCAATCAAACAGCCGACAGCTGGGAGGAACGTTCCAACGTCACATCCACTAGGCCAGGCCCAACGCGTTTCGTCACTTGACGTCTTCAAGGGGCGGAGTTGGGGTGATAAGTCGCTTGGTCTCTGCAAAATTTCATATCCGCAATATACGTATAAGACCTCATGCACACTAGGTGTTTATCCCTGGTCCATGGGGCTCTAGCATTTAGCTGCAGATGAAGGGTACAGGTGTTCCCTTTGGCCCCACAGCCAGCAGACCGTCAAAATGTATGGGAGGCTGACAGCTGCTGCAGCTGGGAAGTGCACCTTCAGACCGGGTTCACACTAATGCAGTGCAGGAAACACTGCGAATCTTGTGCATTTGATGCAATCGCATCAATATTAAATGAATCACACCCGGAAACATCCCAATCACCATAAATCGCATCACATGTGTGAGAACACCCATGTGATGCGATTCAAGTGCAGGTAAAAAAAAAAGGGTCTTCCACCTTTTTTGGTGCGGATACGATGCGATTTGAGCCATATGGCTCAAATCACACCGCACAGACATTGCATGTAATTTGCACAGAAATGCGGTGTGATTCATGTGCGGTGTCCCGTACCAAATTAGTGTGAAACCAGACAGAGATACGAACATTTAGGGTTCATTTACACTGCAGCTGATAAACTGACGTTCAGGAGATTTTCTGCGTTTTTTTTCAGCAGCCCCTGAACTCTCCCTAATGCTTTCCTATGTGTCCATGTACACATCGTTGTTTACAGGCAATTGAGTGTACAGTCATTTTTTTGAATGCACCAAACTTGCGATCAGGAGTAGATTTTATCAGCATTTCAAACGCTTGTAAACGCGGCTAACCGTGTTTAGAAGCGTTTGCGTTTAGAAGTGTTTTTTAACTGTTCCATGTCCAGATGCTGTCCGGAGCCTTTTTTCATCACCAGAAATGCATGCAAAGTGTTTTCCATGTATTCAAATGGACCCGGTACACCAGCGCAGTCAGTTCCAGGTTTTGCGTGAAGGAAAAAATGGTAGAACGTGTCGCATTATGCTCATGATGGGATCCATAGTGAATACAACCAGAAAAGACAGGAGACAGGTCATCTCAACACATACTGCTCTCTCTGCTTCTGCTCTCTCTATCTCTCTCAAAATGTCTGAAATAGTTAATTTTTTTACTGTTTTCCAGTGCATTCTGGGCATTTGGGAAGGTCTCCTGAGGTTATCTTTAAAAAACGCTTCTAAACGCAAACGCTCATAAATGCACATAAACGCAGTATGCAAACGAAGCTAAACAGACATTTTTTAACCTACATTTTCCAGCAGTTTCCATTGTTCAGAAGTGTTTTCCAAATGTCCTGTGTACACGGAGCCTAAGGCTTTTGATAACGCTGGTAACATTAGCTGTGTGAAGTCACATTAAAAACGTGAGTCTTTCAGCTTTTTTTAGCATTTTTGCATTAGCGTTTTGCTGCGTTTTCCCGTGTTTGCGGTTTTTAGCTTTTTTTTTTTTGGTCAAAAAAAGTCCAAAAATGTTGGTTTGCAGCAGTTTACCGTGATTTACCGCGTTTTGCCGCGTTTTTCAGCGTTAGAGTTAGTTTGTGGCCTAGCTGGTACCTTGGTGCACACATTTTGGGCTTGCCCAAACCTTTTGTTGGTGTGCCGCAAAGTCTCCGAAGTGGCCTCTGCTGTGGTAGATGCATCTGTGCATCTGTCTATGCAGTCTTGCCTGTTGGGAGCATCGCAGGAATGCGGATGGAGGCTATGAGGCTAATCCATACCATCTGTGTTTCTGTCCTGTGGGCCATTGCCCTGCACTGGAGGTCACCCACGGGGCCATTGCCCTCGGTTTTGCAGGGTGTTGATGTAGTGACGCTCATGGAAATAATTCATTACCTGTTACTGGATAGGATGCAGTTATTCCACAGAAAGTGGGAGGTTTGGAAAACGCATAGACATTTACTATCTGAATAATGAATATTTATGATTTCATTGATCCTGTTTTTCTGTTGGTGCCATTATTGTTCTGCCTACCCTCTTACCTATCTTGCTCATACACTTAATTTTTCTGCCTTACATGATTGTACCTTTTTGGAATGTATATTACAGATGTGCCTTGTTTCTGTTTTATATGTTACTTGATGCTGTAATGTCTTTGCAGCCTATTTCATAAAAACTAATAAAATTGTTTGTAAACAGAAATGCATGCAAAATGTTTTCCATGTATTCAAATGGACCCGGTACACCAGCGCAGTCAGTTCCAGGTTTCACGTCAACGAAAAAATGGTAGAACTCGCCGCATTATGATGGGATCCATAGTGAATACAACCAGAAAAGACAGGCCATCTCAACACATACTGCTCTCTCTGCTTCTGCTCTCTTTATTTCTCTAAAAATGTCTGAAATGGTTAATTTTTTTACTGTTTTTCAGTGCATTCTGGGCATTTTGGAAGGTCTCCTGAGGTTATCTTTTAAAAACGCTTCTAAACGCAAACGCTCATAAATACAGTATGCAAACGCAGCTAAACAGATGTTTTTTTAACCACATGCCGCCCAGCCACTGTATAAATACGGTGGCAGGGCGGCACGGCTGGGCAAAACCACGTTTTAAAATGTGTGTTTTGTAAACAGGTAGGGGCGCGCACGAGGCGTGCCCGCCGCCCTACCTGTCCCGCCGATCACAGCCGCGGATGTCAGTCGCCGGATCACAGCCGGTCCTTACCGGCTATGTCCCAGTGATAGGCAGCAATCGCTGACAGAGAGCACAGCTGCAGGAGCTGTGCTTTCTGTCACTTCCCTGACAGCTCCAGGACAAGCTGATCGGGACAGAAGAGTTTCTCTCTCCTGATCAGCGGTGTTCCCTGCAGTACACACCCCGCCCCCTAGTAAAACACTCCCCTCACACAGTTAACCCTTTCCCTGAATAATAAACTTAACCCCTTCCTCCCCAGTGCCATTAGTACAGTGTCAGTGGGTTTTTTTTTGCACTGATCACTGTATTGGTGTCACTGGGGATGTCAGTGACCCCAAGTCAGTACCCCCCAATGTCAGAATGTCCGCCGCTGTCCCGCAGTCCCGCCATAAGTCGCTGATCACCGCCATAAGTCACTGATTGCCGCCATAATTCGCTGATTGCCGCCATTATTAGTATAAAAAAAAAATAAAAATCCCAGTATCTTTCCCGCCATTTGTAAACGCTATAACTTTCACGTAAACCAATTAATTTACACGTATTGGGGTTTTTTGTAGCAAAGACATGTTGCAGAATGCATTTTGTCAGAAATTTATGACTAAATTTGATTTTTAAATTTTTTTATGTTATGTTTTATAGCAAAAAGTCCAAAATATTGTTTTTTTTCCTCAAAATTGGCAGCCTTTTTTTTAATAGCGCAAAAAATAAAAACCGCACAGGCGATCAAATACCAATGAAAGAAGGCTCAATTTGTGGGAAAAAAAGGGTGTACATTTTATTTATGTACCATATTGCATGACCGCAAAATTTTCCGTTAAATTAGCGCAGCGCTGTATAGCAAAAAAATTTAGTAAATTGCAGTATCTATACCATAGTTTGTAGACGCTATAACTTTCACACAAAGCAATCAATATACACTTATTGGGATTTTTTTACCAAAAACATGGAGCAGAATACATTTTGGCCTAAATTTATAACCAACTTTGAGTTTACTATATATGTTTTATAGCTGAAAGTAAAAAATATTGTTTTTCTTCAAAATTTTTGTCCTTTTTTTGTTTATAGCGTGAAAAATAAAAAGCGCACAGATGATCAAATACCACCGAAAGAAAGCTCTATTTGTGTGAAAAAAAGGACGTAAATTTGTTTGGGTGCAGCATTGCATGACCGCGCAATTATCAGTTGAATTAGTGCAGCGCCGAATAGCAAAAAGAGGCCTGGTCATTGGGGGGGGGGGGGGGGGTAAATCCTCTGGAGGGCAAGTGGTTAACCTACATTTTCCTGCGGTCAGTTTCTATCATTCAGAAGAGTTTTCCAAATGTCTCGTGTACATGAACCCTTAAGGAAATAAACCAGGAGATGAAAACCTAGAATGAAAGAAGTCTGGGTTCTGAGCATTCATGCCTAGACGCATAATAGACGCATACTGGCATAAATGTGTGTACTACTAGGTGCACCATCCAGCCCTGTCCAGCCGCAGCAGCTATCAGCCCTTCATAGAGTTGGACAGGATACCAGCACCCCAACCAGCTGCAGCTAAATGCCAAAACCCCATGATTCAGGGCTAAACACCCAGTGTGCATGGGGCATTACATGCAAACATCATCAGTGAGTGGGCACTACCTAGTAGCCCTGTTCTTGTAGAGATCTAGTGTGCCATACAAAAACTTTTCTGTCTTGGTATCACCAAGATTGTCTTGTTGGAGTGGGGGGGGGGGGGGTATGTGGGGCACACCATATATGACACATAAGTCACGGAGCTGAGAATATTAGATTGGGGTTACCAGGGCTTTTTCTTCTCAGATAATAGATACAGGAACCCCCCCTTTAAGTCACCTCTTGTCTCTGCCACCTATCCACCTCCAAGCACTGGCCCTTGTGTTCCAACCCCTACCCACCTCCCAGTATTGCCCCTTTTAAAGATTACAGAACAAAGTATCATATTGCAGTATCCCCCCCCCCAGCAACAATAGACATCCACTCCCCTGCAGAAAAATACCCCCCAGCAACAAAATATCCACTACAGCATTAATAGACTGTCACCAGCAACAATAGACCCTCCAACATCCAGCAACAATAGACCCCTCCCTCAATAGTAGATCGCTCCCAGCAACATCTGATACCCCCAGCAACAATAGATCCTCCAACATACCTCATACCATTACATACATTCAGTGGTGAAGGTGTCGAAACTGTGTCCCCCGCGTTCCCGCTGAAAAAAAGCCCTGGGGGGTTACACAGCTTAAGCCACATACTGTAACTCTAGGAGACAAATTAACCACTTGAGGTTTTACTCCCCTCATGACCAGGCCATTTTTTCCTATTTGGTCAAAATGTATCCTGCTACGTCTTTGGAAAAAACAAATTAATCATAATAAGTAGATGTTGATTGGTTAGTGTGAAAATAATAGCACCTACAAACTATGGTACTGTATATATACTGGAATTTTCATTTATTTTATTTTTTTACTAACGGCAGAGACCAGCAACTTATATTGGGACTGTGATAGTGCGGCGGGCAATCTGACACTAACTGATGCATGCACTTAGTGATAGATTACTTTTTAAAGATACAATGAACTGTTACATGCAGGTGTGCTCACTCAGATCCTCTCCTCTGCCGCTTGCGGGTTTGCTGCTACCAGGCCTATCAGTTGGGCTGCTCCTTCCATGCCATACAGGTGGTCCTCGTACAGGGGGCTGGTGATTTCCAAGTCTTCCTCTTTTCCAGCTCCAGGTTTACAGACAGGCCCCATCTCACTGGTCCTCTTCGCAGCCTCCTGCTCTCAGCCTCACATCTTCCACCCAAAACTTTCCCTTCAACTCTCCTGCTACTGAGCAGGCTCCAACACTTTTCAAGGGTGCCCAGCCCCTTGCCAACCTCCTTTTGGGGATTGGCAAGGACCCCTCAAGAGTGCAGCCAGTCAGTCCTTAGATCCCCCCACTGCCTCTAATGCCTTCCTCCAAAAGCTATAGAGCAGCCCTGGCTACAATTTGACCCCTCTGGCTATTGCGCATGAGCCGCTATTACGCATGAGCAGCTATTCAGCTCCTGTCTAACCATTAGGATCTAGCTCCCCCTAGCTAAACTACGAGGGTGCTACAGATGTGAAGTTCAAAAAAGGAAAGGACATCTAGGGATCTACATATAATCACCAATATTTCTTTATTTAAAATAGGCCGAATTCTAAAAACTCAACTTAAAACGTGGACATCTCCAGGTGCACCAGAGTTTACATGCATTTCAATAGAAAAACTCTTTCTCAAGATGGCGCATCGTGTACGCCTGGTTTGAGGTGTGATGTCACAGGCTCCTTGCAACGTGTTGCATCACCAGATCACGCGACTTCATCAGGGCCGAGCTCATCAGTGTTTTTCATCTCTCTTCAGACTCCATTGACATCTGGGTGTTTTGTATCGTGGTCAGAATCATCGCGATTCTCCCCGTGATCCCAAAATGCTGTGCAAAAATGATAAATCGCACTATATTTTTTCAACTGATATTCATTTTCAATGGCACCTAAATCGCGGCGAGGTTCTGACACAATTGTCGCGTGATCGTGGCAAACCTCATCATGAGAACGCTGACGTACAAAGCTGTCCACCATACTGCCCAGAACTACATCACTGACCTAATATCCAAGTACTGCCCAGCACGCACACTCCGCTCCTCACAAGACCTCCTACTCTCTAGTTCCCTGGTCTCCTCCTCCCATGCCCGCCTCCAGGACTTCTCCAGGGTGTCACCCATCCTCTGGAACTCCCTGCCCCAACCCATCAGATTATCACCTACTCTCCTCTCCTTTAGGCGCACCCTGAAAACCCATCTCTTCAGGGAAGCCTACCCCACCCCCTGCTAACCTGCCGACCTCCTCCACTCTTCCTACCACTCCATCCACCACAGCTATCTCCTCTTGTACCACCATCCCCTCCCTCCTAGATTGTAAGCTCGAAAGAGCAGGGCCCTCAATCCCCTCATGTTTTGCATTGTATTGGTATTGTTCTGTCACATGTTCTGTCCCCCTTTGTAATGTACAGCGCTGAGCGAACTATCGGCGCTTTATAAATACTGTATAATAATAATAATAAGGAGAAGCTTGTTACCCAAAAAGGAGCAGGGGCTTCTTTTGGGGCGACTAGCTTCGCTTGATGATGCTTGCACCATTGTGGAGCGACAATCGCGGCAGAATCACACTGCATTTTAGGTGCCATTGAAAATGAATGAAACCTGAACACACGTGGTGCAAGTTGTCATTTTTGCCCAGTGTTTTGGGATTGTGGGAAGAATTGTGCTGTGAATGGAGCCCCGCTGTTCATTAGCAAGGTGGGGTTGCAGAGGGGACCCTCTTCTCCAGGGCTGCTGTCAGAAACCATGGGTCCCCATAGAGCCAACGTGACAGGGCCCTCCAATAAACAAAGTTTACTATGCTGTAGTCGTGAATGAACACAGTGATTGATCGGTACCAATCACACATTGTGTTCATTCAGGAACGGAAGAGGCTGGTAAATGTGACATATTTAAGGACCCTTCCCCCACTCGTCATCCTAAGGATCCTATAGCGTGCTTGCAGCTGGGAAGGATAGGAGTGAAAGGGGTGGGGGGCACACGGGGGGGGGGGGGGAGTCTTGGGCAGCATGGGGAAATGTATGGTGCATTGGAAGGTGCTGCAGAGAGCCATACAGGGGATCAGTTCCAGTAATTGCCCCCCCTCCCTGCCCAGATCCGGTTCACCTAGCTGTCTGGGCCCCCCTCCCCATACAAGAGGACCAGTGGTACCCAGGGGCGGACTGACAACTCATGGGGCCCCCGGGCAATAGGGGATCATAGGGCCCCTGTGTCCTTGCCCAAAACTCAAAAAAAAACCTATGAAAAAGGTACCAGGGGCATCTCATGGGGCCCCCTACTGACCCCGGGACCTCGGGCAGTGCCTGAGTTTCCAAATGGTCAGTCCACCCCTGGTGGTACCCCCTTATCTACGGCCCTGCCCTACTCTGCTGGACAGAGCTGTGTGAATCTTAGGACAGGATAGACAGAAATACAAATCCTTTGGTCGATGAAACTACTTCCATATTTGTATTTCACCTAGCTGTGAATGGTCCCAGAGATCACATGCACATGTCATGTGATTAGCTGTGGCCAAATCACAGCTAAGCACAAAAAAAAAAAAAAAAAAACCTGAATGAATCGATGTCATTCAGATAAATGCTTGCTTATAGCAAAGTAATTCTTTGCTATAAGCAAATTGAGTAAAAAAAAAAAAAAAATACTGATCACTTCCCCAAAGTAGTACAATGTTACTATGGTAACATTGTACTATTTTGGACATAGTGAAATATGAAAAAAAAAATCATAGAAAAAGAAAAAAAATTTAATAAAAATTAAAAATAAAAAAAATTTAAAAAAAATTTAAGAAAAATGTATATATATTTTTTTTCATACTGTCACCAGTCAGTGTCCCTGATCACCGCCATGCCAGTAATATGATGACGCTGTACTGCACTGGTGACAGTATGTAAAAAAAAAAAATTGTGAAAATTATTTTTTGCATTTTTTAATTTTCCGAAAAATGATGACAAAAAAAATACAACTTCAAAAAACTCGCCATGCCTCTTATGAAGTACGTCGGACTGTCTACTCTGCAAAAAGGGGTCATTTGGGGATATCTGTACTGATCTGACATTCTGGGACCTCAAGATATTAGATTGGCCGTCAGTACTTCAGGATTGATCAATTTTCAGATCTATCCCATAGTTTGCGAACTCTATAAATTTCCTACAAACTAAAAAATACATTCTAATTTGGGTTATTTTCACCAAAGATATGTAGCAGAATACATCTTGGCCTAAATTTATGAAGAAAAATAATTTATTTGCAAACTTTTATAACAGAAACAAAGAAAAACGTGTTTTTTTTTTCAAACTTTTTCGGTCTTTTTTTGTTAATTTAGCAAAAAATAAAAACCCCAGTGGTGATTAACCGCTTGCCGCCCTGCCACTGTATATATACGTGTGCAGGGCGGAACTCAGGCGCAAAACCACGTTTTAAAACAGGTTCCGCGCTCCCGACGTTTTCGCTGGCAGGGGGCGCACGCGCTCCCGCCGACCCGCGGGTGACACCATTTGATCCCAGAGGGATCAATCATTAGATTTCAGCCAGTGATGTCTGGCTGAAATCAGATGATCGGTCCCTGTCCTATCCTGTCCTGTGTTGAAGTTTACACAGGACAGGATATGATGTCATTCTTCTCTGGACACATTCCGTTCCAGACAGAGAAGAAGAAACAGTAAAAGTGAGTAAAACACTACACATTTACAGTTAGAACACACCTAGGTCACATTTAACCTCCTGATCACCCCCCCCCCATTAACCCCTTCACTGCCCTGTCACCAGTGTCACCGATCAGTGAACCGATTTTTACTGATCACTGTATCAGTGTCGCTGGCGACTTCCAATAGTGTTAGCGCCCCTCCCAGATAGCGCCAGTTTGCCCGCCAGTACAACAGTAATCCTATTTAACCCCTTGATCGACCCCCACCCCCCCAGTTAACCCCTTCACTGCCCTGTCACCAGTGTCATTGATTACAGTGAACAGAATTTTACTGATCACTGTATTAGTGTCACTGGTGACTTCCGATAGTGTTAGCGCCCCTTCCATAAAGCGCCAGATTTCCCGCTAATACACCAGTAATCCCGTCTAACCCCTTGATCGCCCTCCCCCCCTCCCGAGTTAACCCCTTCACTGCCCTGTCACCAGTGTCATTGATCAGTGAACAGATTTTTACTGATCACTGTATCAGTGTCGCTGGCGACTCCTAATAGTGTTAGCACCCCTCCCAGATAGCGCCAGTTTGCCCGCCAGTACACCAGTAATCCCATTTACCCCTTGATCGCCCCCCCCCCCCAGTTAACCCCTTCACTGCCCTGTCACCAGTGTCATTGATTACAGTGAACAGATTTTTACTCATCACTGTATTAGGGTCACTGGTGACTTCCGATAGTGTTAGCGCCCCTCCCATATAGCGCCAGTTTGCCCGCTAATGCACAGGATTTTTTTTTACCAAAAACATGTAGCAGAATACATTTTGGATTAAATTTATGACTAACATTGAGTTTGCAATATATTTTTTATAGCTGAAAGTATAAAATATTTTTTTTCAAAGTTTTTGTGTTTTTTTTGTTTATAGCGCAAAAAATAAAAAGCGCACAGGTGTTAAAATACCACCAAAATAAATCTTTATTTGTGTGAAAAAAAGGAGGTAAATTTCGTTTGGGTACAGCATTGCATGACCGCGCAATTATCATTTGAATTAGTGCAGCGCTGTATAGCAAAAAAAGGCATAAATTGCAGTATCTATACCATAGTTTGTAGACGCTATAACGTTCACACAAAGCAATCAATATACACTTATTGGGATTTTTTTTACCAAAAACATGGAGCAGAATACATTTTGGCTTAAATTTATGACTAACTTTGAGTTTACGATATATTTTTTATAGCTGAAAGTAGAAAATATAGTTTTTTTCAAAATTTTTATATTTTTTTTGTTTATAGCGCAAAAAATAAAAAGCGCACAGATGATAAAATACCATTAAAAGAAAGCTCTATTTGTGTGAAAAAAAGGACGTAAATTTTGTTTGGGTACAGCATTGCATGACCGCGCAATTATCATTTGAATTAGTGCAGCGCTGTATAGCAAAAAAAGGCATAAATTACAGTATCTATACCATAGGTTGTAGACGCTATAACGTTCACACAAAGCAATCAATATACACTTATTGGGATTTTTTTTACCAAAAACATGTAGCAGAATACATTTTGGCTTAAATTTATGACTAACTTTGAGTTTACGATATATTTTTTATAGCTGAAAGTAGAAAATATTGTTTTTTTTTCATAATTTTTGTGTTTTTTTTGTTTATAGCGCAAAAAATAAAAAGCGCACAGGTGATCAAATACCCCAAAAGAAAGCTCTATTTGTGTGAAAAAAAGGAGGTAAATTTCGTTTGGGTACAGCATTGCATGACCGCGCAATTATCATTTGAATTAGTGCAGCGCCAAACAGCAAAAAAAGGCCTGGTCATTAAGGGGGGTAAATCCTCAGGAGCTCAAGTGGTTAAATACCACCAACAGAAAGCTCTAGTTGTGTGAAAAAAAGGTCAAATTTTAGTTTGGGTACAATGTTGTATGAGCGCGCAATTGTCATTCAAAGTGTGAGAGCGCTGAAAGCTGAAAATTGGCCTGGGCAGGAAGAGGGCAAAAGTGCCCGGTATGGAAGCGGTTAAGCACTGCACTATAGCTACTTGACATTGGGCAGGTGACAGTTGGCAGTTTTTGAAAACAAGGGTCAGTTTGACAGAGTCTATACCTGGTAACCTCCATAGCACAGTGGTTAGAGTGCCCGTCTAAAGAGTGCATGGTCGTAGGTTCGAGGCTTACCTCTGCCAAGTGCGTCTTTCAGCATGACTATGCAGTACTGGACATGAGATAAATGGATGTTACCAAATTTTTTTTTTTTGGGGCTTTGTTTATTTTTTTTAACATTCATTTTCTCTCATTTTATCTATTTGGAAAGCCTTTCATGGTCCCAGTGCGGGTAAAAGAGTCCGGACTGGAAGTGGTTAACCACTTGAGCTCCTGAGGATTTACCCCCCTTAATGACCAGGCCTTTTTTTGCTGTTTGGCGCTGCACTAATTCAAATGATAATTGCGCGGTCATGCAATGCTGTACCCAAACAAAATTTACCTCCTTTTTTGCACACAAATGGAGCTTTCTTTTGGTGGTATTTGATCACCTGTGCGCTTTTTATTTTTTGCGCTATAAACAAAAAAAACACGAAAATTTTGAAAAAAAACAATATTTTCTACTTTCAGCTATAAAAATTATATCGTAAACTCAAAGTTAGTCATAAATTTAAGCCAAAATGTATTCTGCTCCATGTTTTTGGTAAAAAAAATTCCAATAAGTGTATATTGATTGCTTTGTGTGAAAGTTATAGCGTCTACAAACTATGGTATAGATAATTTGAAAATTAAACACAGCTTTTACTTTCTGACCGCCCATCACATCTCTTGAGGTGCTAAAATACCAGGATAGAACAAACACCCCCAAATGAGCCCTTTTTGGAAAGCAGACACCCTAAGCTATCTGCTGAGAGACATATTGTGTCCATGGAAGATTTGAGTTTTTTCCACAAGCTTCTGGAAAATGACAAAAAGGTTTTTTTTTTTTTTTTATTACACAAAATTGTCATTTAAATGATTTATTTCTTGCAGAAGCCATGGGTATATGTGGAATTACACCCCAAAATAGATTCTACTACTTCTACCGAGTATGAGGATACCACACATGTGACACTTTTTGGGAGCCTAGCCACATACAGGAGCCTGAAATCCAATGCCCACTTTGAAAGCCTGAAGGTGCGTAACTTCTTCATTTCACTTCCCCACTACCTATCACAGTTTCGGAGGCCCAGGATAGCACCAAACCCCCCCCCCCCCAAATGACACCTTTTTGGAAAGTAGACACTCCAAGGAATTTAAAAAGAGGCATGGTAAGTATTTTGCAGATCTCATTTTTTTCTCACAAGGTTTTGAAATATAAAAAAGAAAAGAAAAAATATGTTTTTATTTTCTTTTTTCATTTTCCAAAAACTTGTGCCAACAAATGAGATCTTCAAAATACTTACCATGCATCTTATTAAATTCCTTTGGGTGTCTACTTTCCAAAAAGGGGTCATTTGGGGTGTTTGGTGCTATTGTGGCATTCCAGGGCCTCCGAAACTGTGATAGGTAGTCAGGAAGTGTAATGAGGAAATAAAGCCCTTTAAAAGCCTGAAGGTGCTTATTGGATTTTGGGGTCCTGTACTTGGCTAGACTGCCAAAAAGTCTCTCATATGTGTTACCCCCATACTCGGGAGAAGTAGCAGAATGTATTTTGGGGAGTAATTCCACATATACATATGGCTTGTGTGAGCAATAAATTATTTCAATGACAATTTTGTGTAATTTTATTTTTTTTTTTGTCATTTTCCACAAACTTGTGGTAAAAAAAAAAATTCTTCTATTGATTCAACATTCCACTCAGCAAATAGTTTGGGGTGACTACTTTCCAAAAAGGGGTCATTTTGGGGGGTGGGGGCGTTTTATGCCCAGCATTAGAAGTTTATGCCACACATCATTCACTCTTCTAACCACCTGAAGACCAATCCTTTTTGTTCACATAAAAAAAATGTGTATTTTTTGCTAGGAATTTAATTTAAACCCCCAAACATTATATATTTTTTTAAAGCAGACACCCTAGTGAATAAAATGGTAGGTACTACAATTTTTCATGGCACATAGTACTCACGCAGCGATTTTTCAAAAGCAATTTTAAAAAAAAAATACACTTGTTTTACTTTTAATGCACAAGAACACAATATATTGACCAATTGTTTGGTAAAATATAAAAGATAATGGTATGCCGAGTAAATATATAGCAAACATGACATGCTTTAAAACTGCGCATGCCCCGTTCAATGGCGACAAACTGCAAACATTTTTAATATCCATAGGCAGCGCTTTAAAAGCCACCATTTTAGATTTACAGAGGAGGTCTAGTGTTAGAATTACTGCCCTTGATCTGATGTTCACGGCAATACCTCACATACATGGTGCAACCACTGTTTACATAATGGCACAGAGTCAAGGCTTGTGCACACAGGTGTGCTCGCATGGGAGGGGCACATTTTTTTTTTTTTTAGTTATTTTGATTTTTTTTTAATTATTTTTACATTGTATCTTTCATTTTTTTTTTTTTTATCACTTTTAATGCTATAACAGGGAATGCAAATAACCCCTATAACTTCAATGGGCATTGTCATATATTCTATTTTTTTGAGAAATCTGGGGTCTATCAGACTCTAGATATTGTCAAGGTCCTACCTTTTCCCAGAGATTATGTTTCTCCATGTGCTGGCATGCATGTTGGATTTCTGCAGAGCATGGTGGGAATCTTTTATGCCTTCTGGTCTCTGAGGTCCATCCCCCAGAGGGGTGTGGCCGATTACATATAAGCCTGTGGTCCGCACATGCCCTTTGCACTTGTGTCTTGTGTCTTGGTGTTGCTATAACGCTGTTCTGACTCTCGTGACTCTCCTGGAAGCTGACTCGGCTTGTGACCTGACCATTCTTTGTGTTCTCCTTTGATCTGACCCTCCATTGCTGAACTCGGCCCGTGACCCGTGATTCTCGTCTGCTGTCCTGTACCGTTTTGTCCCGTTGTTGTCGACCCGGCCTGCCCAACTACTCTATTGTCTTTTCCACTAGCTACACGCCATTGGCGGTGGCCATTACCGCAATTGAGGTGTCCCGGGGGCCGCGACCTGGTTCCTGGCTGCGTCAAGTCCATCCCCACCATCAGGGGCCCTTGTGAAGGGCAGCCTGGGACTTAGACTCCGCGCCCTGGGGGACTTCGGTCTGTGGGTGGTGGTTGTCGCCAGCCAGTGCGTTACATTGTTATTAGGCCTGCCTGTCCGTTCCTCAGCTCCTGCCCTGACAGATATCTCCTCTGCCCTTACATTATCTAATCAAACCAAAATCGGTGTGATCAGATGCTTTCCCAATTTACAAATGGCGCTGTTTATATCCTGCGAAACTGAAGTGATGAAATGCTTGTAGCTTCCAAATTCTTAGACTATAGAGATGATTGGCACCACTCTGGTCTCCAATCAGCTCTATGGTCAGCTGGCAGAAACACCGGCTGCATTCTCAGGTTCCCCTGATGGCATGGGACTGCCCGAGAAGGCCGTGGAAGGCAGTGGAGGAGGGGGGACATCATCTCCCACTTCTTGTAAAAGCAATCTTGCAGCTAATTAGCCACTAGGATTGCTTTTACATGAAAGCCGATAACCGGCTGAAAAAAACAACACCAGGATGATGCCTGCAGCTGTAGGCATCATCCTGGTATAACCCTTCAAATCCAGTGATGTACCAGTACATTGCTGGTCATTTATACTATGTTCTTTTTTTTTTGTATGCAGCCAGTGGACTGAATGAAAAAATGAGAAGAAATCTCTGCCAGAAAAAGTGTGTGGTATGCCCACCATTAGAATATACCGCCCTGCATCCACCCACTTCTAATGGTGAGCACACATTAGGTCACACTTTGCCACAAGTGCCAGTTCCAAGATTGAATAAATGTCTAAATAGTGGCACGCTTGAATAAAAATTGTCCACGTATAAGTGGTACCCCATATGGAGAAATGATGACACCAAGTCCCAAACTATCTTGCCACTGCTCCCCATGTAGTCTGGGCATCTGGGGGGGGCTCCACGTGACTATCTTTTCCCTCATAAATCCGAAACTTATAAGTATAGCCCAGGGGCGGACTGACCATTTGGAAACTCGGGCACTGCCCGGGGTCAGTAGGGGGCCCCATGAGATGCCCCTGGTACCTTTTTCATAGGCTTTTTGAGTTTGGGCAAGGACACGGGGGGCCCCATGAGTTGTCAGTCCACCCCTGGTATAGCCTGTTGTCCTCTCAAAGGTCTTCTACATCTTGACCCCATATCTGGCACGCTTGCAGGGAAGAAATTGTTTGAATGCAAGGCGGCCAGAAAAATTAATAAGGGACTCATCAACGCAGATATTTTGCTGGGGAGTATAGACATCTGCAAATTTTAGGTTAAGGTGATTTGCGAGGGGCTGAATTTTGTGGAGCCGGTCAAATTCAGGGTTACCCCGAGGATGACAGAGTGTATTGTCGCTGAAATGCATAAAACACATTATACTCTCATATCTATGCCTGGCCATGGCAGCAGAGAACACGGCATATGATTATTCGGGTCTGCGGACCAATACAACCGCAATTCATTTCTTTTAGTAATGCCCATGTTGAGGGTTAGGCCCAAAAAAAAAGTAAATTTGAAAACCGTAATGAGTTTCCATGCGAATGGTCTAGCAAGGTTTGAATTTGGGTTGGCGGCAATAAATTGTTGTGCATATAAACTGCTTTGATCCACAATCAACGCATACAGATATTCCGTGAAAAACAGCTCCAAAAATCAAGGAGGTATGTGAAAGACCAAGATGTACTAGACCTCTGGTACTCGACAGTTCACCAAAAGGTAGCACGGCACTAGTACTGGCACTCTGCTGCATGTGAGAGTCATCAAAATTTACCGACAAGTGCTAACAGAGATCAGGCCTGATTCTGCGAACACTGCGGTTTTGTGTGTAATGTATCAAGTAACAGTGACCTACTGAGACTACACTTGCTGGGGGAGAAGGGGGGGGTAAATGTAGGGGCTAAACGCAGGTGTTGGCAGGTGCCGGGGCTGATCCCGCTAACGCTGCGTTTTTGGGGATGCTATACTAATGTGATCGCTGGTATAGTGCTGACCTGATCAAAGATATTGACCCGTTCAGACACTATACTAGCAATGGAGGTTTATTGTACATGAGCGTGCTCCTGGCAATCAAGGGGTTAAATGTGATGACTGGTGTACTGACGGGCAATCTGACGCTATCTGGGAGGGGTGTGAAAACCACGGGAGCGCGACTCACATATATCTAAATATATATATATATATCTAAATATATATATATATATATATATATATACATATATATATATATATATATATATTGTGGGAACTCGCTGCAAATGGTAGAGCTTTGTTAAACGCACACAGCAACTCGCTTTCTTTTTTTAAGGCTTTTTAGCCCACTTTTATTTAAAGAAAATGTCCCGTCACATAAGGCTTCCCACGCAGGGGTATCCACCATCAAACACATGCAAATGAAAACTCAGCCTCCTGGCTTGTACACAGGTTTTATGTCTGTCTCCTACAGACTCTTTCCAAAATATGGCTCTCGCACACAGCTGGCCACCAGCACACAGCTAGTCAGGAGCACACAGCTAGTCAGGAGCACACAGCTAGTCTTGCTTCCACCTCTCCTGGGTGATGTCCTCCTGACTCCAAGGCAGAGACCTCCTGTCTGCCGGGGTGTTGCCCTCCTGACTCCTATCTTCCGGGGTGGAGCCCTCCTGACTCCTATCTGCCGGGTGGAGCCCTCCAAATCTCTTAGAAATCTCCAGGCCACAGGTCCCAAAACAGGCTTTACAAACCAAAGAGGAAACCAATAAACCCATTTCCTCTGCATTATGAGAACTGCCTGGAGCCCCTCAACCTGTATGGTTGAGAATCCTGGGTCACCACTGTGATTTTCACCGTGGCAGGATACCGCACTGCCACATATCCCCCCCCCCTTTGTTTTGATCCCGTAGGGGGCAGAACACACAAGCCCAAACTCTTTAATTTGGCAGCTCTGTGCCAGCTTTCACCCATATGCGCCCATTCCTGACTGACATCACTTTCAAAGGAAATGTCTTCCTGTCTTACGAGGCGACTTTCCCTGTGTTCTCCTACTACATGGACGCGACCTCTATAAAGACACTGTGCCTTTTTACGGGTTCGCTTCCAAAACCGTTGCCTCTCTATTTTCCTATCGTTCACCCAAGTCACCTTCCCATTAAGAAATTTCCAAAACGGTACTTTTCTGAGGGTGAGGTTGATGCCTGAGTTTTAGGAGTCGGATAACATTTAAGCTACGCTGCACTTTCAACAGCCGGTTTCCCTTTACCTTTGAAAGGGTCACGCTTTTAAACACAAAAAGTGTGGGTTCTTTTATTGGGGTTACCTTAGACCCTCTCTGCATTCTATGTACATGCATCTTCTTACTGACCAAACTTAGCTCTGCTTGTTTCCCCACGTACACTGCATGCTTCCTTTTGTCACTGAGATTCTCAGACAACAGCAATGTCCTACTCTCCTTCTGAAGGACAGACCGATTGTCTTTCCCTTCAGATGTTTTTATGTCAGGGGACCTCTTTAAATATTCCACTTCCTTCAAGTTTTCCCTCGGGGGAGATAAGCCATTTAAAGTTTCCCTTCCCAGACAACCCTCCTGAACCTGTAAGGGGCCTAATTCTACTGCAGCTTTTATCTCAGCGGCGTCTACCACCTCATTACCCGCCACATCACATGTTTCAGGGTTATCAGCACGCATGTCCACATGACCTTCAGGTCCATCATTAGGCTTATGATCACCCACAGAAACTAAATGATCGACATTTCCTAGTGCCTCGCACTTTTCCTCATCATATTTTTCAACATTTACCAGTGCCTTGCATTTTTCCTCATGGTCAGAAACATCCACACCTTTGTCAGAACTCATTTCAATGTTTGGCAGGGCAGTGTCTGGAGACCGAGCGCACAAAGCGGAGTGGTTGTCTCCCATGGCAACGTCACTATCCACCAGCCCCACTGGCACATGAACCTCTTCCAGCAACTGTCCTGACACCTGACCATCATAACAATTCTACATTTGGGTTACTGACCTCAATAACTTGATTTGTGCCATCTGACACTTCCACCAACACCAGCTCATTTGGTATCACACTATTCATTACCACACCATTGGATGCTTTGTGGTTTGTGGGCATGATCTCTGCTATGTGCTCAATCTCACTTGTCCCTTCCATATTGGGAGGGGGACCATCTGCAGCAATAGCAAGTGTGCCCTTGTCTATAAGCTGCTCTGCAGTCCCTCTATTTAGCACAGCAGAAGTCGTGTCCACTCCATTGTTGGCAACAGAGGTCCCTTTCAACAAAACCAACAGGTTTTTAGCCCATCTGTCCCAGTCTACTTTCTCTGCGCTCCAATCAGAGGTACAACGCAGTACCGCACCAACTGGCGGAGGAGACACAGGACAGAGAGGCTCAGCAGCCGCAGACACATCACATATCTCACTTTTGTTCAAACCAAACTGCACTAAATTTTGAACCTCAACAGGTTGCAATACTACACCCTCACCACCGTACTCTGATGGCGCTTCATTCAACTCATGAACATTTCCATACATTGTATTGTCAGCACTGACAGACTCCATTAACCCATTATCGCCATCATACATTGTATTGTCAGCACTGACAGACTCCATTAACCCATTATCGCCATCATACATTGTATTGTCAGCACTGACAGACTCCATTAACCCATTATCGCCATCATACATTGTATTGTCAGCACTGACAGACTCCATTAACCCATTATCGCCATCATACATTGTATTGTCAGCACTGACAGACTCCATTAACCCATTATCGCCATCATACATTGTATTGTCAGCACTGACAGACTCCATTAACCCATTATCACCAGGATCATTTTCAAATATTTCAGTTTTAGCATTTAAATCATTTGGTTCAAGTACTCTCTTGTCCAGAGCAGCACCATAGTTGTCCCAGGCAACCTCTGGCTTCAACACACAGAGCTACCAGGAGGTTTCCATGGACACCTTTGCAGCCCTGGATACTGTTGCCAAGGGCAACAACATATCTTTACTCATATTCACATCAACGCTGTTATCTTTAGTGAGCTGTGCTAGCCCATCACCAACCATAACATTACATTTACCAATAGTAACACTTTTGTCGGCATGACCATCAGCATTCTCATTACATATAGACATGACTGTGGCTTTTGCGGGTAGTCCCTGGATATTACCCAGCTGAGCAGCCTGTGAGCCATGCCTCACAGCACTCTCTCTCTCTAAAGGAGCAGTATTTTCAGTTTTAGCAGCTCCATAGCTGACCTGGGAAATCCTCTGCTCCGTCACTGCGGGCTCCTGGGAGGTTTCCCTGGGCATCTCTGCAGCACCTATCACTAGGGAACACGGTGCCAGGATAGTTTTGGTCACCCCTAGTCTAACTTCCCCAGCCATCTGCTGGATTATAGCAGGCCCCTGCAGAGTCCCCATGTCCTATTCCATATTTAGTCCTGCTAATCGTTGGGCTGTTCCCTGTGCCTCCCCACTACTCAGGGTAGCACACAGCAGCCAGTCCATGTCCATCTGTATTGTGGAACTCCCTGAAGGACACTCTCACTTCCTTGGACTCAGTCCCACAAACCGAAACAGTCTTACCGTTTCCTGAAGCAGGTGTCATAGCCTTCACTTGAGTGCGTATTCTCTCCTCTGTGGTGTCTCCACGGGCTGACTTCCCCATGTGGTCACGGGGCAACACTGCAGCCATTCCTGACCAACTTACACCCCCTGCAGGTAACACAAGATCCCTGTTGCTAGGGGTAACAGTAGACTCGCTCTCAAAAGGCAATTGGCTATACCTCATGTCGGATGCAGACTGTTGTACCCTCTGTTCAGGGCTGACCACTTCACCTAAGCGGCCGTAACACGAAACCTTGCATTTCTCTGGCTTCAGATCCCTTGGCCTTCCAGCGACACCTCTTCCAACCTGGAGCATTGCTGGCCAGCCATGACACGCCGAACTTCCCCTCAAAGAAGGATTTCCTCTTTAACCTCCCTGGCGGTATGATTATTTCAGATTTTTTGTGCTGAAAGCGGTACCATTTTTTTGCATGGAAATATGTATTTTTTTTATTGTAGGCCTGTAATTTAGGAATAACTCCCTGAAATCTGTCCGAACAAGAGTCTAGTAAACATCCCGGGTATGATAAAACTTGAAACACGAAATCATAAATTATAATTTAATAAACACTCATAAAAAATAATAATATAATAATAATAATAATAAATTGAATTCAATAATATAATCAAACCAAAAACACTGAAATTTGAAATATATCGCCAATTTCGCACATCGCTGAGCAAAGTCGCAAAAACGTTTTCAGTGTCTGATGACGAATTTCCCCCACGAATCATTATCACTCAATTCTGCAAGTGGTTCTAATTTACTATCGCTGTTCTCTAGCCGTTCTAAAATCGATTTTGACCTAAAGGGACGCTTTTTGGACGCCGTGGACTTTTCTAAGTTTCCAGGCAGAAAGAACAGTCAAAATGCAGGCAGGGCACAGGACAAAGCACTCGGGACAAAATGTATGTGAAATGCTTTGATACAGGAATGTTTCGCTATGAAATAATCGTTTTAAAAAAAAATTCTTTAAAATTTTCAAATTTGCCGCCGGTTCCGGCGCCCGTACGTCCCGACGTCACAGGGACCGGAACACGGAAGCCAGATGCCGGCATCGGCCGGAGGAGATGGCCGGGGACGCTGCAGGGGACACATCGCGGGAGCGAAGGACAAGGTAAGCGCTGTAGGGAATCCCTATGCAATGCCGCATGGTAAGCCCGAGTGTAGCTTTTGGTACTGAAACTTTACCCCGAGCTACACTCGGGAATACCGCCAGGGAGGTTAAAGGTACAGTAGTCATCCTGGTCCCAATCCATGAAATGGTAAATCGACCGGAACGCCCTCAGTAATAAGGATTGCAGCAACTCTGGCCACTGGTCCCTAGGCCATTTTCTCTGTGTAGCGCCTTTTTCAAAGTTTTCAAGGAAGTCCTCCTCTGTAGGTAGCATGGGTTGCATGTAATCAGAGGCCCAGAACTCAGCACCTCTCACCGTAGACTTTACATTGCAGCTATTGCTACGAGCAACCGCACTCCTCTAAAACTTGTGGTCAGCCTGTCGCTCCTTCCTTGCACTCAGAGCCGGCTTGCCAAACGCAGATGCAGTCCTTTGCTTTGCTATGCAACTTTGCACTGGAGGCTGAGACAAAGGGCATTTGGAGACAGTGTGCCCCCACTACCTGCACCGCAAGCATCGCTCTTACCAGCGTGTTTTGTCCACATTGCAGCCCTTTTCCAGCTTAGGTACACAGCCGGTGACAGATCGCGCCGCTGCGCGGCTCTGCTGGAGCGCAATCTGTGCGGGAGGACGCCATATGGCGTCCACCTGGAACGCTGATGACATTTGCCGGCGGCCATTCGGCCATAGGGCGGGCGGCAAATGGTTAACATTCATTTTCTCTCATTGTATCTATTTGGAAAGACTTTCATGGTCCCAGTACATTGTTCTGGGAGCATGGTGACAAGCCTTATCTTCCCTTACACAGTGAGGGTGTTTTTTTTTTTTTTAAATGTATTAATTTTTGAAAAATAAAACCTTCAAAGAACTCTTACTAAATACCTTGGACTGTTTGCTTTCCAAAAAGGCGGTCATCTGGGGGGTATTCGCACTGTCCTGGTGTTTTGGGGCCTCAAGAAATGAGATAGGCCATCAAGTACATCAAGACTGATCGATTTTCATATATATATATATATACAGTATGTGAATCAGCACTCAACCCTAACGGTGAATTTTTCTCATTTGCTCTTTTTTGGTCTGATAAACCTAAATCATTGCAAAATTATTTTTTTTCTGTTTAACCGCCTCCCGCCCGCCATATAGTCCACGAGGTGGTTCTCTAGTTCTGAGAGGACGTCATATGATGTCCTCCCATTCTCACCGTGCATGCGCGGCTCCGGGAGCAATCGCCGGTGCACTGTGTCCCTCGGACACAGCGGATCACCGATTCACGGAAAGAGCCGAAGATGTCAGCTCGGTCATGTGATCAGCTGTGTCCAATCACAGGTGCCTTGATGATCAGTGTAGCCCCAGCAGTACCACCTGTCAGTGTCCATCAGTGCCAGCACTCAGTGCTCATCCATGTCACCTGCCATTGCCCATCAGTGCCATATCAATGCCACATATCAGTGCCCATCTGAGCTGACTTTCAGTGTCACCTGTGAGTGCCAGCCAGTGCCACCTATCAATGCCAATCAGTGCCACATATCAGTGCCAGTCAGTGCCGCCTATCAGTGCTGCCTTTCAGTGCTCATCAGTAATGCCTGTCAATGCCCATCAGTGCCACCTACCAGTGCCTCCTCATCAGTGCCCATCAGTGCCCCCTCATCAGTGCCCATTAGTGCCACCTATCAGTGCCCATCACTGCAGCCTCATTAGCGCACATCAGTGAAGGAGAAAAATCACTTATTTACAAAATTTTATAACAAAATCTAAGAAAAAACATTTTTTTTCAAAATTTTCAGTGGTTTTTGGTTTGTTTAAGAAAAAATTTAAATCCCAGAGGTGATTAAATACCACCAAAACAAATCTGTCTGTCACAAAAAAAATGATAAAAATTTCATATGGGTACAGTGCTGCATGACCGCGTAATTGTCATTCAAAGTGTGGGTATAAGTGCTCTGTAGGCTAGTGGTTAATAAAAGCAAAAAAAAAGCCCCATTGATCCTGCCAGAAATCTTATCAGCCCATAAGTCATGGCCTGGACTGAGCGGAGCTAAGGGGAGGGCCAGCATGACTGCGGCTTGCAGACGAGGCGGAGATTGGATTTGGGTGGGAGGATATTCAGTAGGTAGGGGAGGTTACTCACCTGATTGGAGTATTCAAGTTTGAGGGTGGTCTTTCCAGGATGAGGAGAGGGGTTGGGACTTGCTGGGTGTCAGTCGGAGCTTGTTCCAGCACGGGTGAGGTTTGTCCCGCCCTCCCTCCCTCTCTGGACTTGTTTTATTGTTTTGTTGTTTTGTTTTTGTTTTTCCTCTTGTCCTTTGTGTTTGTCGTGTTGTTTGGTTTTGTTTGGGTTCCTTGATTTTATCTTCTTTCCTTGATCGGCATTTTGTGTTCTGGGGTGTTTGGCGTTGTTTGTGTTGTCATGGCAGCCGGCAGGGGTCGCTGGGTCTTTGAAAGCGGTGCTGGAGTGACCATTTGGTGGATTATGGGTTGGGTCCATCGTAGGTATGGGTGTTCCTTCCCAATTATAAGGTCATCACGTTGGTAAGGTGGGAGTTCATTGGCTGTATCTGGGACTACGTAGTTGTAGTATTGTCCCCGAGGCGGTGTAGTAGCGGCTGGGGGCCTTTTCATTGGGTGTCAGATACAGCTGAGTTATTGATGTGAGTAACAGGGCCTTGGAAGACCTTGGACCTGGTTGGGATCATTACTGTCAGTTATTATTTGATTGTACAGTATGAAGTGTTATATCAGCTTCCTTTCATGCCATCCATTGTATACAAGTGTGTCTAGCTGTGAATGGTCACAGCGATCACATGCACAAGCTGGGCCAATCACAGCCCAGCTGTGTCATGTGATTAGCCGTGGCCAAATCACAAAAAAAAAAAACCCCAGAGTGAATCGATTTCATTCAGGTAAATGCTTGCTAATAGCAAAGTACTTCTTTGCTATAAGCAAATTGTGTAAAAAAAAAAAAAAAAAAATACTGATCACTTCCCCAAAGTAGTACAATGTTATTATGGTAACATTATACTACTCTGGTCATAGTGAAATATGAAAAAAAAATATTAGCTGAAAGTAGAAAATATAGTTTTTTTTCAAAATTTTTGTGTTTTTTTTGTTTATAGCGCAAAAAATAAAAAGCGCACAGGTGTTAAAATACCACCAAAAGAAAGTTCTATTTGTGTGAAAAAAAGGACGTAAATTTCGTTTGGGTAAAGCATTGCATGACCGCGCAATTATCATTTGAATTAGTGCAGTGCTGTATTGCAAAAAAGGCATAAATTACAGTATCTATACCATAGGTTGTAGACGCTATAACGTTCACACAAAGCAATCAATATACACTGATTGGGATTTTTTTTACAAAAAACATGTAGCAGAATACATTTTGGCTTAAATTTATGACTAACTTTGAGTTTACGATATATTTTTTATAGCTGAAAGTAGAAAATATTGTTTTTTTTCAAAATTCTTGTGTTTTTTTTGTTTTTAGCGCAAAAAATAAAAAGCGCACAGGTGTTAAAATACCACCAAAAGAAAGCTCTATTTGTGTGAAAAAAAGGACGTAAATTTCGTTTGGGTACAGCATTGCATTTGCGTGCAATTATCATTTGAATTAGTGCAGCGCCAAACAGCAAAAAAAGGCCTGGTCATTAAGGGGGTTAAATCCTCAGGAGCTCAAGTGGTTAAATACCACCAAAAGAAAGCTCTAGTTGTGTGAAAAAAAGGTAATATTTTACAATGTTGTATGAGCGCGCAATTGTCATTCAAAGTGTGAGAGCGCTGAAAGCTGAAAATTGGCCTGGGCAGGAAGAGGGTAAAAGTGCCCGGTATGGAAGCGGTTAAGCACTGCACTATAGCTACTTGACATTGGGCAGGTGACAGTTGGCCGTTTTTGAAAACAAGGGTCAGTTTGACAGAGTCTATACCTGGTAACCTCCATAGCACAGTGGTTAGAGTGCCCGTCTAAAGAGTGCATGGCCGTAGGTTCGAGGCTTACCTCTGCCAAGTGCGTCTTTCAGCATGACTATGCAGTACTGGACATGAGATAAATGGATGTTACCAAATTTTTTTTTTTTTGGGCTTTGGTTTTTTTTTTTAACATTCATTTTCTCTCATTTTATCTATTTGGAAAGCCTTTCATGGTCCCAGTGCGGGTAAAAGAGTCCGGACTGGAAGTGGTTAACCACTTGAGCTCCTGAGGATTTACCCTCCTTAATGACCAGGCCTTTTTTTGCTGTTTGGCGCTGCACTAATTCAAATGATAATTGCGCGGTCATGCAATGCTGTACCCAAACGAAATTTACCTTCTTTTTTTCACACAAATAGAGCTTTCTTTTGGTGGTATTTTATCACCTGTGCGCTTTTTAATTTTTGCGCTATAAACACAAAAACCACAAAAATTTAAAAAAAAAAAAATATTTTCTACTTTCAGCTATAAAAAATATATCGTAAACTGAAAGTTAGTCATAAATTTAAGCCAAAATGTATTCTGCTCCATGTTTTTGGTAAAACAATCCCAATAAGTGTATATTGATTGCTTTGTGTGAAAGTTATAGCGTCTACAAACTATGGTATAGATACTGTAATTTATGCCTTTTTTTGCTATACAGCGCTGCACTAATTCAAATGATAATTGCGCGGTCATGCAATGCTGTACCCAAACGAAATTTACGTCCTTTTTTCCACACAAATAGAGCTTTCTTTTGGTGGTATTTGATCACCTGTACACTTTTTATTTTTTGCGCTTTAAACAAAAAAAACACGAAAATTTTGAAAAAAAAATATATTTTCTACTTTCAGCCATAAAAAATATATCGTAAACTCATAGTTAGTCATAAATTTAAGCCAAAATGTATTCTGCTACATGTTTTTGGTAAAAAATCCCAATAAGTGTATATTGATTGCTTTGTGTGAAAGTTATAGGATCTACAAACTATGGTATAGATAATTTGAAATTTACACAGCTTTTACTTTCTGACCGCCCATCACATCTCTTGAGGTGCTAAAATACCAGGATAGAACAAACACCCCCAAATGACCACTTTTCGAAAAGCAGACACCCTAAGCTATCTGCTGAAAGACATATTGTGTCCATGGAAGATTTGAGTTTTTTCCACAAGTTTCTGGAAAATGACAAAAAGGTTTTTTTTTTTTTTTTATTACACAAAATTGTCATTTAAATGATTTATTTCTTGCAGAAGCCATGGGTATATGTGGAATTACACCCCAAAATAGATTCTACTACTTCTACCGAGTATGAGGATACCACACATGTGACACTTTTTGGGAGCCTAGCCACATACAGGAGCCTGAAATCCAATGCCCACTTTGAAAGCCTGAAGGTGCGTAACTTCTTCATTTCACTTCCCCACTACCTATCACAGTTTCGGAGGCCCTGAAATGCCAGGATAGCACCAAACCCCCCCCCCCAAATGACACCTTTTTGGAAAGTAGACACTCCAAGGAATTTAAAAAGAGGCATGGTAAGTATTTTGCAGATCTCATTTTTTTCTCACAAGGTTTTGAAATATAAAAAAGAAAAGAAAAAATATGTTTTTATTTTCTTTTTTCATTTTCCAAAAACTTGTGCCAACAAATGAGATCTTCAAAATACTTACCATGCATCTTATTAAATTCCTTTGGGTGTCTACTTTCCAAAAAGGGGTCATTTGGGGGGGGGGTTTGGTGCTATTGTGGCATTCCAGGGCCTCCGAAACTGTGATAGGTAGTCAGGAAGTGTAATGAGGAAATAAAGCCCTTTAAAAGCCTGAAGGTGCTTATTGGATTTTGGGGTCCTGTACTTGGCTAGACTGCCAAAAAGTCTCTCATATGTGGTACCCCCATACTCGGGAGAAGTAGCAGAATGTATTTTGGGGAGTAATTCCACATATACATATGGCTTGTGTGAGCAATAAATTATTTCAATGACAATTTTGTGTAATTTTATTTTTTTTTTTGTCATTTTCCACAAACTTGTGGTAAAAAAAAAAATTCTTCTATTGATTCAACATTCCACTCAGCAAATAGTTTGGGGTGACTACTTTCCAAAAAGGGGTCATTTTGGGGGGTGGGGGCGTTTTATGCCCAGCATTAGAAGTTTATGCCACACATCATTCACTCTTCTAACCACCTGAAGACCAATCCTTTTTGTTCACATAAAAAAAATGTGTATTTTTTGCTAGGAATTTAATTTAAACCCCCAAACATTATATATTTTTTTAAAGCAGACACCCTAGTGAATAAAATGGTGGGTACTACAATTTTTCATGGCACATAGTACTCACGCAGCGATTTTTCAAAAGCAATTTTAAAAAAAAAATACACTTGTTTTACTTTTAATGCACAAGAACACAATATATTGGCCAATTGTTTGGTAAAATATAAAAGATAATGGTATGCCGAGTAAATATATAGCAAACATGACATGCTTTAAAACTGCGCATGCCCCGTTCAATGGCGACAAACTGCAAACATTTTTAATATCCATAGGCAGCGCTTTAAAAGCCACCATTTTAGATTTACAGAGGAGGTCTAGTGTTAGAATTACTGCCTTTGATCTGATGTTCACGGCAATACCTCACATACATGGTGCAACCACTGTTTACATAATGGCACAGAGTCAAGGCTTGTGCACACAGGTGTGCTCGCATGGGAGGGGCACATTTTTTTTTTTTTTAGTTATTTTGATTTTTTTTTAATTATTTTTACATTGTATCTTTCATTTTTTTTTTTATCACTTTTAATGCTATAACAGGGAATGCAAATAACCCCTATAACTTCAATGGGCATTGTCATATATTCTTTTTTTTTGAGAAATCTGGGGTCTATCAGACTCTAGATATTGTCAAGGTCCTACCTTTTCCCAGAGATTATGTTTCTCCATGTGCTGGCATCCATGTTGGATTTCTGCAGAGCATGGTGGGAATCTTTTATGCCTTCTGGTCTCTGAGGTCCATCCCCCAGAGAGGTGTGGCCGATTACATATAAGCCTGTGGTCCGCACATGCCCTTTGCACTTGTGTCTTGTGTCTTGGTGTTGCTATAACGCTGTTCTGACTCTCGTGACTCTCCTGGAAGCTGACTCGGCTTGTGACCTGACCATTCTTTGTGTTCTCCTTTGATCTGACCCTCCATTGCTGAACTCGGCCCGTGACCCGTGATTCTCGTCTGCTGTCCTGTACCGTTTTGTCCCGTTGTTGTCGACCCGGCCTGCCCAACTACTCTATTGTCTTTTCCACTAGCTACACGCCATTGGCGGCGGCCATTACCGCAATTGAGGTGTCCCGGGGGCCGCGACCTGGTTCCTGGCTGCGTCAAGTCCATCCCCACCATCAGGGGCCCTTGTGAAGGGCAGCCTGGGACTTAGACTCCGCGCCCTGGGGGACTTCGGTCTGTGGGTGGTGGTTGTCGCCAGCCAGTGCGTTACATTGTTATTAGGCCTGCCTGTCCGTTCCTCAGCTCCTGCCCTGACAGATATCTCCTCTGCCCTTACATTATCTAATCAAACCAAAATCGGTGTGATCAGATGCTTTCCCAATTTACAAATGGCGCTGTTTATATCCTGCGAAACTGAAGTGATGAAATGCTTGTAGCTTCCGAATTCTTAGACTATAGAGATGATTGGCACCACTCTGGTCTCCAATCAGCTCTATGGTCAGCTGGCAGAAACACCGGCTGCATTCTCAGGTTCCCCTGATGGCATGGGACTGCCCGAGATGGCCGTGGAAGGCAGTGGAGGAGGGGGGACATCATCTCCCACTTCTTGTAAAAGCAATCTTGCAGCTAATTAGCCACTAGGATTGCTTTTACATGAAAGCCGATAACCGGCTGAAAAAAACAACACCAGGATGATGCCTGCAGCTGTAGGCATCATCCTGGTATAACCCTTCAAATCCAGTGATGTACCAGTACATTGCTGGTCATTTATACTATGTTCTTTTTTTTTTGTATGCAGCCAGTGGACTGAATGAAAAAATGAGAAGAAATCTCTGCCAGAAAAAGTGTGTGGTATGCCCACCATTAGAATATACCGCCCTGCATCCACCCACTTCTAATGGTGAGCACACATTAGGTCACACTTTGCCACAAGTGCCAGTTCCAAGATTGAATAAATGTCTAAATAGTGGCACGCTTGAATAAAAATTGTCCACGTATAAGTGGTACCCCATATGGAGAAATGATGACACCAAGTCCCAAACTATCTTGCCACTGCTCCCCATGTAGTCTGGGCATCCGGGGGGGGCTCCACGTGACTATCTTTTCCCTCATAAATCCGAAACTTATAAGTATAGCCCAGGGGCGGACTGACCATTTGGAAACTCGGGCACTGCCCGGGGTCAGTAGGGGGCCCCATGAGATGCCCCTGGTACCTTTTTCATAGGCTTTTTGAGTTTGGGCAAGGACACGGGGGGCCCCATGAGTTGTCAGTCCACCCCTGGTATAGCCTGTTGTCCTCTCAAAGGTCTTCTACATCTTGACCCCATATCTGGCACGCTTGCAGGGAAGAAATTGTTTGAATGCAAGGCGGCCAGAAAAATTAATAAGGAACTCATCAACGCAGATATTTTGCTGGGGAGTATAGACATCTGCAAATTTTAGGTTAAGGTGATTTGCGAGGGGCTGAATTTTGTGGAGCCGGTCAAATTCAGGGTTACCCCGAGGATGACAGAGTGTATTGTCGCTGAAATGCATAAAACACATTATACTCTCATATCTATGCCTGGCCATGGCAGCAGAGAACACGGCATATGATGATTCGGGTCTGCGGACCAATACAACCGCAATTCATTTCTTTTAGTAATGCCCATGTTGAGGGTTAGCCCCAAAAAAAAAGTAAATTTGAAAACCGTAACGAGTTTCCATGCGAATGGTCTAGCAAGGTTTGAATTTGGGTTGGCGGCAATAAATTGTTGTGCATATAAACTGCTTTGATCCACAATCAACGCATACAGATATTCCGTGAAAAACAGCTCCAAAAATCAAGGAGGTATGTGAAAGACCAAGATGTACTAGACCTCTGGTACTCGACAGTTCACCAAAAGGTAGCGCGGCACTAGTACTGGCACTCTGCTGCATGTGAGAGTCATCAAAATTTACCGACAAGTGCTAACAGAGATCAGGCCTGATTCTGCGAACACTGCGGTTTTGTGTGCAATGTATCAAGTAACAGTGACCTACTGAGACTACACTTGCTGGGGGAGAAGGGGGGGGTAAGTGTAGGGGCTAAACGCAGGTGTTGGCAGGTGCCGGGGCTGATCCCGCTAACGCTGCGTTTTTGGGGATGCTATACTAATGTGATCGCTGGTATAGTGCTGACCTGATCAAAGATATTGACCCATTCAGACACTATACTAGCAATGGAGGTTTATTGTACATGAGCGTGCTCCTGGCAATCAAGGGGTTAAATGTGATGACTGGTGTACTGACGGGCAATCTGACGCTATCTGGGAGGGGTGTGAAAACCACGGGAGCGCGACTCACATATATCTAAATATATATATATATATACATATCTAAATATATATATATATATATATATATATATATATATATATATATATTGTGGGAACTCGCTGCAAATGGTAGAGCTTTGTTAAACGCACACAGCAACTCGCTTTCTTTTTTTAAGGCTTTTTAGCCCACTTTTATTTAAAGAAAATGTCCCGTCACATAAGGCTTCCCACGCAGGGGTATCCACCATCAAACACATGCAAATGAAAACTCAGCCTCCTGGCTTGTACACAGGTTTTATGTCTGTCTCCTACAGACTCTTTCCAAAATATGGCTCTCGCACACAGCTGGCCACCAGCACACAGCTAGTCAGGAGCACACAGCTAGTCTTGCTTCCACCTCTCCTGGGTGATGTCCTCCTGACTCCAAGGCAGAGACCTCCTGTCTGCCGGGGTGTTGCCCTCCTGACTCCTATCTGCCGGGGTGGAGCCCTCCTGACTCCTATCTGCCGGGTGGAGCCCTCCAAATCTCTTAGAAATCTCCAGGCCACAGGTCCCAAAACAGGCTTTACAAACCAAAGAGGAAACCAATAAACCCATTTCCTCTGCATTATGAGAACTGCCTGGAGCCCCTCAACCTGTATGGTTGAGAATCCTGGGTCACCACTGTGATTTTCACCGTGGCAGGATACCGCACTGCCACATATCCCCCCCCCCCTTTGTTTTGATCCCGTAGGGGGCAGAACACACAAGCCCAAACTCTTTAATTTGGCAGCTCTGTGCCAGCTTTCACCCATATGCGCCCATTCCTGACTGACATCACTTTCAAAGGAAATGTCTTCCTGTCTTACGAGGCGACTTTCCCTGTGTTCTCCTACTACATGGACGCGACCTCTATAAAGACACTGTGCCTTTTTACGGGTTCGCTTCCAAAACCGTTGCCTCTCTATTTTCCTATCGTTCACCCAAGTCACCTTCCCATTAAGAAATTTCCAAAACGGTACTTTTCTGAGGGTGAGGTTGATGCCTGAGTTTTAGGAGTCGGATAACATTTAAGCTACGCTGCACTTTCAACAGCCGGTTTCCCTTTCCCTTTGAAAGGGTCACGCTTTTAAACACAAAAAGTGTGGGTTCTTTTATTGGGGTTACCTTAGACCCTCTCGGCATTCTATGTACATGCATCTTCTTACTGACCAAACTTAGCTCTGCTTGTTTCCCCACGTACACTGCATGCTTCCTTTTGTCACTGAGATTCTCAGACAACAGCAATGTCCTACTCTCCTTCTGAAGGACAGACCGATTGTCTTTCCCTTCAGATGTTTTTATGTCAGGGGACCTCTTATATATTCCACTTCCTTCAAGTTTTCCCTCGGGGGAGATAAGCCATTTAAAGTTTCCCTTCCCAGACAACCCTCCTGAACCTGTAAGGGGCCTAATTCTACTGCAGCTTTTATCTCAGCGGCGTCTACCACCTCATTACCCGCCACATCACATGTTTCAGGGTTATCAGCACACATGTCCACATGACCTTCAGGTCCATCATTAGGCTTATGATCACCCACAGAAACTAAATGATCGACATTTCCTAGTGCCTCGCACTTTTCCTCATCATATTTTTCAACATTTACCAGTGCCTTGCATTTTTCCTCATGGTCAGAAACATCCACACCTTTGTCAGAACTCATTTCAATGTTTGGCAGGGCAGTGTCTGGAGACCGAGCGCACAAAGCGGAGTGGTTGTCTCCCATGGCAACGTCACTATCCACCAGCCCCACTGGCACATGAACCTCTTCCAGCAACTGTCCTGACACCTGACCATCATAACAATTCTACATTTGGGTTACTGACCTCAATCACTTGATTTGTGCCATCTGACACTTCCACCAACACCAGCTCATTTGGTATCACACTATTCATTACCACACCATTGGATGCTTTGTGGTTTGTGGGCATGATCTCTGCTATGTGCTCAATCTCACTTGTCCCTTCCATATTGGGATGGGGACCATCTGCAGCAACAGCAAGTGTGCCCTTGTCTATAAGCTGCTCTGCAGTCCCTCTATTTAGCACAGCAGAAGTCGTGTCCACTCCATTGTTGGCAACAGAGGTCCCTTTCAACAAAACCAACAGGTTTTTAGCCCATCTGTCCCAGTCTACTTTCTCTGCGCTCCAATCAGAGGTACTACGCAGTACCGCACCAACTGGCGGAGGAGACACAGGACAGAGAGGCTCAGCAGCCGCAGACACATCACATATCTCACTTTTGTTCAAACCAAACTGCACTAAATTTTGAACCTCAACAGGTTGCAATACTACACCCTCACCACCGTACTCTGATGGCGCTTCATTCAACTCATGAACATTTCCATACATTGTATTGTCAGCACTGACAGACTCCATTAACCCATTATCGCCATCATACATTGTATTGTCAGCACTGACAGACTCCATTAACCCATTATCGCCATCATACATTGTATTGTCAGCAATGACAGACTCCATTAACCCATTATCGCCATCATACATTGTATTGTCAGCACTGACAGACTCCATTAACCCATTATCGCCATCATACATTGTATTGTCAGCACTGACAGACTCCATTAACCCATTATCGCCATCATACATTGTATTGTCAGCACTGACAAACTCCATTAACCCATTATCGCCATCATACATTGTATTGTCAGCACTGACAGACTCCATTAACCCATTATCGCCATCATACATTGTATTGTCAGCACTGACAGACTCCATTAACCCATTATCACCAGGAGCATTTTCAAATATTTCAGTTTTAGCATTTAAATCATTTGGTTCAAGTACTCTCTTGTCCAGAGCAGCACCATAGTTGTCCCAGGCAACCTCTGGCTTCAACACACAGAGCTACCAGGAGGTTTCCATGGACACTTTTGCAGCCCTGGATACTGTTGCCAAGGGCAACAACATATCTTTACTCATATTCACATCAACGCTGTTATCTTTAGTGAGCTGTGCTAGCCCATCACCAACCATAACATTACATTTACCAATAGTAACACTTTTGTCGGCATGACCATCAGCATTCTCATTACATATAGACATGACTGTGGCTTTTGCGGGTAGTCCCTGGATATTACCCAGCTGAGCAGCCTGTGAGCCATGCCTCACAGCACTCTCTCTCTCTAAAGGAGCAGTATTTTCAGTTTTAGCAGCTCCATAGCTGACCTGGGAAATCCTCTGCTCCGTCACTGCGGGCTCCTGGGAGGTTTCCCTGGGCATCTCTGCAGCACCTATCACTAGGGAACACGGTGCCAGGATAGTTTTGGTCACCCCTAGTCTAACTTCCCCAGCCATCTGCTGGATTATAGCAGGCCCCTGCAGAGTCCCCATGTCCTATTCCATATTTAGTCCTGCTAATCGTTGGGCTGTTCCCTGTGCCTCCCCACTACTCAGGGTAGCACACAGCAGCCAGTCCATGTCCATCTGTATTGTGGAACTCCCTGAAGGACACTCTCACTTCCTTGGACTCAGTCCCACAAACCGAAACAGTCTTACCGTTTCCTGAAGCAGGTGTCATAGCCTTCACTTGAGTGCGTATTCTCTCCTCTGTGGTGTCTCCACGGGCTGACTTCCCCATGTGGTCACGGGGCAACACTGCAGCCATTCCTGACCAACTTACACCCCCTGCAGGTAACACAAGATCCCTGTTGCTAGGGGTAACAGTAGACTCGCTCTCAAAAGGCAATTGGCTATACCTCATGTCGGATGCAGGCTGTTGTACCCTCTGTTCAGGGCTGACCACTTCACCTAAGCGGCCGTAACACGAAACCTTGCATTTCTCTGGCTTCAGATCCCTTGGCCTTCCAGCGACACCTCTTCCAACCTGGAGCATTGCTGGCCAGCCATGACACGCCGAACTTCCCCTCAAAGAAGGATTTCCTCTTTAACCTCCCTGGCGGTATGATTATTTCAGATTTTTTGTGCTGAAAGCGGTACCATTTTTTTGCATGGAAATATGTATTTTTTTTATTGTAGGCCTGTAATTTAGGAATAACTCCCTGAAATCTGTCCGAACAAGAGTCTAGTAAACATCCCGGGTATGATAAAACTTGAAACACGAAATCATAAATTATAATTTAATAAATACTCATAAAAAATAATAATATAATAATAATAATAATAAATTGAATTCAATAATATAATCAAACCAAAAACACTGAAATTTGAAATATATCGCCAATTTCGCACATCGCTGAGCAAAGTCGCAAAATCGTTTTCAGTGTCTGATGATGAATTTCCCCCACGAATCATTATCACTCAATTCTGCAAGTGGTTCTAATTTACTATCGCTGTTCTCTAGCCGGTCTAAAATCGATTTTGACCTAAAGGGACGCTTTTTGGATGCCGTGGACTTTTCTAAGTTTCCAGGCAGAAAGAACAGTCAAAATGCAGGCTGGGCACAGGACAAAGCACTCGGGACAAAATGTATGTGAAATGCTTTGATACAGGAATGTTTCGCTATGAAATAATCATTTTAAAAAAACTTTCATTTCTTTAAAATTTTCAAATTTGCCGCCGGTTCCGGCGCCCGTACGTCCCGACGTCACAGGGACCGGAACACGGAAGCCAGATGCCGGCATCGGCCGGAGGAGATGGCCGGGGACGCTGCAGGGGACACATCGCGGGAGCGAAGGACAAGGTAAGCGCTGTAGGGAATCCCTATGCAACGCCGCATGGTAAGCCCGAGTGTAGCTTTTGGTACTGAAACTTTACCCCGAGCTACACTCGGGAATACCGCCAGGGAGGTTAAAGGTACAGTAGTCATCCTGGTCCCAATCCATGAAATGGTAAATCGACCGGAACGCCCTCGGTAATAAGGATTGCAGCAACTCTGGCCACTGGTCCCTAGGCCATTTTCTCTGTGTAGCGCCTTTTTCAAAGTTTTCAAGGAAGTCCTCCTCTGTAGGTAGCATGGGTTGCATGTAATCAGAGGCCCAGAACTCAGCACCTCTCACCGTAGACTTTACATTGCAGCTATTGCTACGAGCAACCGCACTCCTCTCAAACTTGTGGTCAGCCTGTCGCTCCTTCCTTGCACTCAGAGCCGGCTTGCCAAACGCAGATGCAGTCCTTTGCTTTGCTATGCAACTTTGCACTGGAGGCTGAGACAAAGGGCATTTGGAGACAGTGTGCCCCCACTACCTGCACCGCAAGCATCGCTCTTGCCAGCGTGTTTTGTCCACATTGCAGCCTTTTTCCAGCTTAGGTACACAGCCGGTGACAGATCGCGCCGCTGCGCGGCTCTGCTGGAGCGCAATCTGTGCGGGAGGACGCCATATGGCGTCCACCTGGAACGCTGATGACATTTGCCGGCGGCCATTCGGCCATAGGGCGGGCGGCAAATGGTTAACATTCATTTTCTCTCATTGTATCTATTTGGAAAGACTTTCATGGTCCCAGTACATTGTTCTGTGAGCATGGTGACAAGCCTTATCTTACCTTACACAGTGAGGGTGTTTTTTTTTTTTTTTTTTTAAATGTATTAATTTTTGAAAAATAAAACCTTCAAAGAACTCTTACTAAATACCTTGGACTGTTTGCTTTCCAAAAAGGCGGTCATCTGGGGGGTATTTGCACTGTCCTGGTGTTTTGGGGCCTCAAGAAATGAGATAGGCCATCAAGTACATCAAGACTGATCGATTTTCATATATATATATACAGTATGTGAATCAGCACTCAACCCTAACGGTGAATTTTTCTCATTTGCTCTTTTTTGGTCTGATAAACCTAAATCATTGCAAAATTATTTTTTTTCTGTTTAACCGCCTCCCGCCCGCCATATAGTCCACGAGGTGGTTCTCTAGTTCTGAGAGGACGTCATATGATGTCCTCCCATTCTCACCGTGCATGCGCGGCTCCGGGAGCAATCGCCGGTGCACTGTGTCCCTCGGACACAGCGGATCACCGATTCACGGAAAGAGCCGAAGATGTCAGCTCGGTCATGTGATCAGCTGTGTCCAATAGCAGGTGCCTTGATGATCAGTGTAGCCCCAGCAGTACCACCTGTCAGTGTCCATCAGTGCCAGCACTCAGTGCTCATCCATGTCACCTGCCATTGCCCATCAGTGCCATATCAATGCCACATATCAGTGCCCATCTGAGCTGACTTTCAGTGTCACCTGTGAGTGCCAGCCAGTGCCACCTATCAATGCCAATCAGTGCCACATATCAGTGCCAGTCAGTGCCGCCTATCAGTGCTGCCTTTCAGTGCTCATCAGTAATGCCTGTCAATGCCCATCAGTGCCACCTACCAGTGCCTCCTCATCAGTGCCCATCAGTGCCTCCTCATCAGTGCCCATTAGTGCCACCTATCAGTGCCCATCACTGCAGCCTCATTAGCGCACATCAGTGAAGGAGAAAAATCACTTATTTACAAAATTTTATAACAAAATCTAAGAAAAAACTTTTTTTTTCAAAATTTTCAGTGGTTTTTGGTTTGTTTAAGAAAAAATTTAAATCCCAGAGGTGATTAAATACCACCAAAACAAAGCTCTGTCTGTCACAAAAAAAATGATAAAAATTTCATATGGGTACAGTGCTGCATGTCCGCGTAATTGTCATTCAAAGTGTGGGTATAAGTGCCCTGTAGGCTAGTGGTTAATAAAAGCAAAAAAAAAGCCCCATTTATCCTGCCAGAAATCTTATCAGCCCATAAGTCATGGCCTGGACTGAGCGGAGCTAAGGGGAGGGCCAGCATGACTGCGGCTTGCAGACCAGGCGGAGATTAGATTTGGGTGGGAGGATATTCAGTAGGTAGGGGAGGTTACTCACATGATTGGAGTATTCAAGTTTGAGGGTGGTCTTTCCAGGATGAGGAGAGGGGTTGGGACTTGCTGGGTGTCAGTCGGAGCTTGTTCCAGCACGGGTGAGGTTTGTCCCGCCCTCCCTCCCTCTCTGGACTTGTTTTATTGTTTTGTTGTTTTGTTTTTGTTTTTCCTCTTGTCCTTTGTGTTTGTCGTGTTGTTTGGTTTTGTTTGGGTTCCTTGATTTTATCTTCTTTCCTTGATCGGCATTTTGTGTTCTGGGGTGTTTGGCGTTGTTTGTGTTGTCATGGCAGCCGGCAGGGGTCGCTGGGTCTTTGAAGGCGGTGCTGGAGTGACCATTTGGTGGATTATGGGTTGGGTCCATCGTAGGTATGGGTGTTCCTTCCCAATTATAAGGTCATCATGTTGGTAAGGTGGGAGTTCATTGGCTGTATCTGGGACTACGTAGTTGTAGTATTGTCCCCGAGGCGGTGTAGTAGCAGCTGGGGGCCTTTTCATTGGGTGTCAGATACAGCCGAGTTATTGATGTGAGTAACAGGGCCTTGGAAGACCTTGGACCTGGTTGGGATCATTACTGTCAGTTATTATTTGATTGTACAGTATGAAGTGTTATATCAGCTTCCTTTCATGCCATCCATTGTATACAAGTGTGTCTAGCTGTGAATGGTCACAGCGATCACATGCACAAGCTGGGCCAATCACAGCCCAGCTGTGTCATGTGATTAGCCGTGGCCAAATCACAAAAAAAAAAACCCCAGAGTGAATCGATTTCATTCAGGTAAATGCTTGCTAATAGCAAAGTACTTCTTTGCTATAAGCAAATTGTGTAAAAAAAAAAAAAAAAAATACTGATCACTTCCCCAAAGTAGTACAATGTTATTATGGTAACATTATACTACTCTGGTCATAGTGAAATATGAAAAAAAAATATTAGCTGAAAGTAGAAAATATAGTTTTTTTTCAAAATTTTTGTGTTTTTTTTGTTTATAGCGCAAAAAATAAAAAGCGCACAGGTGTTAAAATACCACCAAAAGAAAGTTCTATTTGTGTGAAAAAAAGGACGTAAATTTCGTTTGGGTAAAGCATTGCATGACCGCGCAATTATCATTTGAATTAGTGCAGTGCTGTATTGCAAAAAAGGCATAAATTACAGTATCTATACCATAGGTTGTAGACGCTATAACGTTCACACAAAGCAATCAATATACACTGATTGGGATTTTTTTTACCAAAAACATGTAGCAGAATACATTTTGGCTTAAATTTATGACTAACTTTGAGTTTACGATATATTTTTTATAGCTGAAAGTAGAAAATATTGTTTTTTTTCAAAATTCTTGTGTTTTTTTTGTTTATAGCGCAAAAAATAAAAAGCGCACAGGTGTTAAAATACCACCAAAAGAAAGCTCTATTTGTGTGAAAAAAAGGACGTAAATTTCGTTTGGGTACAGCATTGCATTTGCGTGCAATTATCATTTGAATTAGTGCAGCGCCAAACAGCAAAAAAAGGCCTGGTCATTAAGGGGGTTAAATCCTCAGGAGCTCAAGTGGTTAAATACCACCAAAAGAAAGCTCTAGTTGTGTGAAAAAAAGGTAATATTTTACAATGTTGTATGAGCGCGCAATTGTCATTCAAAGTGTGAGAGCGCTGAAAGCTGAAAATTGGCCTGGGCAGGAAGAGGGTAAAAGTGCCCGGTATGGAAGCGGTTAAGCACTGCACTATAGCTACTTGACATTGGGCAGGTGACAGTTGGCCGTTTTTGAAAACAAGGGTCAGTTTGACAGAGTCTATACCTGGTAACCTCCATAGCACAGTGGTTAGAGTGCCCGTCTAAAGAGTGCATGGTCGTAGGTTCGAGGCTTACCTCTGCCAAGTGCGTCTTTCAGCATGACTATGCAGTACTGGACATGAGATAAATGGATGTTACCAAATTTTTTTTTTTTTGGGCTTTGGTTTTTTTTTTTAACATTCATTTTCTCTCATTTTATCTATTTGGAAAGCCTTTCATGGTCCCAGTGCGGGTAAAAGAGTCCGGACTGGAAGTGGTTAACCACTTGAGCTCCTGAGGATTTACCCTCCTTAATGACCAGGCCTTTTTTTGCTGTTTGGCGCTGCACTAATTCAAATGATAATTGCGCGGTCATGCAATGCTGTACCCAAACGAAATTTACCTCCTTTTTTTCACACAAATAGAGCTTTCTTTTGGTGGTATTTTATCACCTGTGCGCTTTTTAATTTTTGCGCTATAAACACAAAAACCACAAAAATTTAAAAAAAAAAAAATATTTTCTACTTTCAGCTATAAAAAATATATCGTAAACTGAAAGTTAGTCATAAATTTAAGCCAAAATGTATTCTGCTCCATGTTTTTGGTAAAACAATCCCAATAAGTGTATATTGATTGCTTTGTGTGAAAGTTATAGCGTCTACAAACTATGGTATAGATACTGTAATTTATGCCTTTTTTTGCTATACAGCGCTGCACTAATTCAAATGATAATTGCGCGGTCATGCAATGCTGTACCCAAACGAAATTTACGTCCTTTTTTCCACACAAATAGAGCTTTCTTTTGGTGGTATTTGATCACCTGTACACTTTTTATTTTTTGCGCTTTAAACAAAAAAAACACGAAAATTTTGAAAAAAAAAATATTTTCTACTTTCAGCTATAAAAAATATATCGTAAACTCATAGTTAGTCATAAATTTAAGCCAAAATGTATTCTGCTACATGTTTTTGGTAAAAAATCCCAATAAGTGTATATTGATTGCTTTGTGTGAAAGTTATAGGATCTACAAACTATGGTATAGATAATTTGAAATTTACACAGCTTTTACTTTCTGACCGCCCATCACATCTCTTGAGGTGCTAAAATACCAGGATAGAACAAACACCCCCAAATGACCACTTTTCGAAAAGCAGACACCCTAAGCTATCTGCTGAAAGATATATTGTGTCCATGGAAGATTTGAGTTTTTTCCACAAGTTTCTGGAAAATTACAAAAAGGTTTTTTTTTTTTTTATTACACAAAATTGTCATTTAAATGATTTATTTCTTGCAGAAGCCATGGGTATATGTGGAATTACACCCCAAAATAGATTCTACTACTTCTACCGAGTATGAGGATACCACACATGTGACACTTTTTGGGAGCCTAGCCACATACAGGAGCCTGAAATCCAATGCCCACTTTGAAAGCCTGAAGGTGCGTAACTTCTTCATTTCACTTCCCCACTACCTATCACAGTTTCGGAGGCCCTGAAATGCCAGGATAGCACCAAACCCCCCCCCCCCCCCAAATGACACCTTTTTGGAAAGTAGACACTCCAAGGAATTTAAAAAGAGGCATGGTAAGTATTTTGCAGATCTCATTTTTTTCTCACAAGGTTTTGAAATATAAAAAAGAAAAGAAAAAATATGTTTTTATTTTCTTTTTTCATTTTCCAAAAACTTGTGCCAACAAATGAGATCTTCAAAATACTTACCATGCATCTTATTAAATTCCTTTGGGTGTCTACTTTCCAAAAAGGGGTCATTTGGGGGGGGGGTTTGGTGCTATTGTGGCATTCCAGGGCCTCCGAAACTGTGATAGGTAGTCAGGAAGTGTAATGAGGAAATAAAGCCCTTTAAAAGCCTGAAGGTGCTTATTGGATTTTGGGGTCCTGTACTTGGCTAGACTGCCAAAAAGTCTCTCATATGTGGTACCCCCATACTCGGGAGAAGTAGCAGAATGTATTTTGGGGAGTAATTCCACATATACATATGGCTTGTGTGAGCAATAAATTATTTCAATGACAATTCTGTGTAATTTTATTTTTTTTTTTGTCATTTTCCACAAACTTGTGGTAAAAAAAAAATTCTTCTATTGATTCAACATTCCACTCAGCAAATAGTTTGGGGTGACTACTTTCCAAAAAGGGGTCATTTTGGGGGGTGGGGGCGTTTTATGCCCAGCATTAGAAGTTTATGCCACACATCATTCACTCTTCTAACCACCTGAAGACCAATCCTTTTTGTTCACATAAAAAAAATGTGTATTTTTTGCTAGGAATTTAATTTAAACCCCCAAACATTATATATTTTTTTAAAGCAGACACCCTAGTGAATAAAATGGTAGGTACTACAATTTTTCATGGCACATAGTACTCACGCAGCGATTTTTCAAAAGCAATTTAAAAAAAAAAATACACTTGTTTTACTTTTAATGCACAAGAACACAATATATTGGCCAATTGTTTGGTAAAATATAAAAGATAATGGTATGCCGAGTAAATATATAGCAAACATGACATGCTTTAAAACTGCGCATGCCCCGTTCAATGGCGACAAACTGCAAACATTTTTAATATCCATAGGCAGCGCTTTAAAAGCCACCATTTTAGATTTACAGAGGAGGTCTAGTGTTAGAATTACTGCCCTTGATCTGATGTTCACGGCAATACCTCACATACATAGTGCAACCACTGTTTACATAATGGCACAGAGTCAAGGCTTGTGCACACAGGTGTGCTCGCATGGGAGGGGCACATTTTTTTTTTTTTTAGTTATTTTGATTTTTTTTTAATTATTTTTACATTGTATCTTTCATTTTTTTTTTTATCACTTTTAATGCTATAACAGGGAATGCAAATAACCCCTATAACTTCAATGGGCATTGTCATATATTCTTTTTTTTTGAGAAATCTGGGGTCTATCAGACTCTAGATATTGTCAAGGTCCTACCTTTTCCCAGAGATTATGTTTCTCCATGTGCTGGCATCCATGTTGGATTTCTGCAGAGCATGGTGGGAATCTTTTATGCCTTCTGGTCTCTGAGGTCCATCCCCCAGAGAGGTGTGGCCGATTACATATAAGCCTGTGGTCCGCACATGCCCTTTGCACTTGTGTCTTGTGTCTTGGTGTTGCTATAACGCTGTTCTGACTCTCGTGACTCTCCTGGAAGCTGACTCGGCTTGTGACCTGACCATTCTTTGTGTTCTCCTTTGATCTGACCCTCCATTGCTGAACTCGGCCCGTGACCCGTGATTCTCGTCTGCTGTCCTGTACCGTTTTGTCCCGTTGTTGTCGACCCGGCCTGCCCAACTACTCTATTGTCTTTTCCACTAGCTACACGCCATTGGCGGCGGCCATTACCGCAATTGAGGTGTCCCGGGGGCCGCGACCTGGTTCCTGGCTGCGTCAAGTCCATCCCCACCATCAGGGGCCCTTGTGAAGGGCAGCCTGGGACTTAGACTCCGCGCCCTGGGGGACTTCGGTCTGTGGGTGGTGGTTGTCGCCAGCCAGTGCGTTACATTGTTATTAGGCCTGCCTGTCCGTTCCTCAGCTCCTGCCCTGACAGATATCTCCTCTGCCCTTACATTATCTAATCAAACCAAAATCGGTGTGATCAGATGCTTTCCCAATTTACAAATGGCGCTGTTTATATCCTGCGAAACTGAAGTGATGAAATGCTTGTAGCTTCCGAATTCTTAGACTATAGAGATGATTGGCACCACTCTGGTCTCCAATCAGCTCTATGGTCAGCTGGCAGAAACATCGGCTGCATTCTCAGGTTCCCCTGATGGCATGGGACTGCCCGAGATGGCCGTGGAAGGCAGTGGAGGAGGGGGGACATCATCTCCCACTTCTTGTAAAAGCAATCTTGCAGCTAATTAGCCACTAGGATTGCTTTTACATGAAAGCCGATAACCGGCTGAAAAAAACAACACCAGGATGATGCCTGCAGCTGTAGGCATCATCCTGGTATAACCCTTCAAATCCAGTGATGTACCAGTACATTGCTGGTCATTTATACTATGTTCTTTTTTTTTTGTATGCAGCCAGTGGACTGAATGAAAAAATGAGAAGAAATCTCTGCCAGAAAAAGTGTGTGGTATGCCCACCATTAGAATATACCGCCCTGCATCCACCCACTTCTAATGGTGAGCACACATTAGGTCACACTTTGCCACAAGTGCCAGTTCCAAGATTGAATAAATGTCTAAATAGTGGCACGCTTGAATAAAAATTGTCCACGTATAAGTGGTACCCCATATGGAGAAATGATGACACCAAGTCCCAAACTATCTTGCCACTGCTCCCCATGTAGTCTGGGCATCCGGGGGGGGCTCCACGTGACTATCTTTTCCCTCATAAATCCGAAACTTATAAGTATAGCCCAGGGGCGGACTGACCATTTGGAAACTCGGGCACTGCCCGGGGTCAGTAGGGGGCCCCATGAGATGCCCCTGGTACCTTTTTCATAGGCTTTTTGAGTTTGGGCAAGGACACGGGGGGCCCCATGAGTTGTCAGTCCACCCCTGGTATAGCCTGTTGTCCTCTCAAAGGTCTTCTACATCTTGACCCCATATCTGGCACGCTTGCAGGGAAGAAATTGTTTGAATGCAAGGCGGCCAGAAAAATTAATAAGGAACTCATCAACGCAGATATTTTGCTGGGGAGTATAGACATCTGCAAATTTTAGGTTAAGGTGATTTGCGAGGGGCTGAATTTTGTGGAGCCGGTCAAATTCAGGGTTACCCCGAGGATGACAGAGTGTATTGTCGCTGAAATGCATAAAACACATTATACTCTCATATCTATGCCTGGCCATGGCAGCAGAGAACACGGCATATGATGATTCGGGTCTGCGGACCAATACAACCGCAATTCATTTCTTTTAGTAATGCCCATGTTGAGGGTTAGCCCCAAAAAAAAAGTAAATTTGAAAACCGTAACGAGTTTCCATGCGAATGGTCTAGCAAGGTTTGAATTTGGGTTGGCGGCAATAAATTGTTGTGCATATAAACTGCTTTGATCCACAATCAACGCATACAGATATTCCGTGAAAAACAGCTCCAAAAATCAAGGAGGTATGTGAAAGACCAAGATGTACTAGACCTCTGGTACTCGACAGTTCACCAAAAGGTAGCGCGGCACTAGTACTGGCACTCTGCTGCATGTGAGAGTCATCAAAATTTACCGACAAGTGCTAACAGAGATCAGGCCTGATTCTGCGAACACTGCGGTTTTGTGTGCAATGTATCAAGTAACAGTGACCTACTGAGACTACACTTGCTGGGGGAGAAGGGGGGGGTAAGTGTAGGGGCTAAACGCAGGTGTTGGCAGGTGCCGGGGCTGATCCCGCTAACGCTGCGTTTTTGGGGATGCTATACTAATGTGATCGCTGGTATAGTGCTGACCTGATCAAAGATATTGACCCGTTCAGACACTATACTAGCAATGGAGGTTTATTGTACATGAACGTGCTCCTGGCAATCAAGGGGTTAAATGTTATGACTGGTGTACTGACGGGCAATCTGACGCTATCTGGGAGGGGTGTGAAAACCACGGGAGCGCGACTCACATATATCTAAATATATATATATATACATATCTAAATATATATATATATATATATATTGTGGGAACTCGCTGCAAATGGTAGAGCTTTGTTAAACGCACACAGCAACTCGCTTTCTTTTTTTAAGGCTTTTTAGCCCACTTTTATTTAAAGAAAATGTCCCGTCACATAAGGCTTCCCACGCAGGGGTATCCACCATCAAACACATGCAAATGAAAACTCAGCCTCCTGGCTTGTACACAGGTTTTATGTCTGTCTCCTACAGACTCTTTCCAAAATATGGCTCTCGCACACAGCTGGCCACCAGCACACAGCTAGTCAGGAGCACACAGCTAGTCTTGCTTCCACCTCTCCTGGGTGATGTCCTCCTGACTCCAAGGCAGAGACCTCCTGTCTGCCGGGGTGTTGCCCTCCTGACTCCTATCTGCCGGGGTGGAGCCCTCCTGACTCCTATCTGCCGGGTGGAGCCCTCCAAATCTCTTAGAAATCTCCAGGCCACAGGTCCCAAACCAAAGAGGAAACCAATAAACCCATTTCCTCTGCATTATGAGAACTGCCTGGAGCCCCTCAACCTGTATGGTTGAGAATCCTGGGTCACCACTGTGATTTTCACCGTGGCAGGATACCGCACTGCCACATATCCCCCCCCCCCTTTGTTTTGATCCCGTAGGGGGCAGAACACACAAGCCCAAACTCTTTAATTTGGCAGCTCTGTGCCAGCTTTCACCCATATGCGCCCATTCCTGACTGACATCACTTTCAAAGGAAATGTCTTCCTGTCTTACGAGGCGACTTTCCCTGTGTTCTCCTACTACATGGACGCGACCTCTATAAAGACACTGTGCCTTTTTACGGGTTCGCTTCCAAAACCGTTGCCTCTCTATTTTCCTATCGTTCACCCAAGTCACCTTCCCATTAAGAAATTTCCAAAACGGTACTTTTCTGAGGGTGAGGTTGATGCCTGAGTTTTAGGAGTCGGATAACATTTAAGCTACGCTGCACTTTCAACAGCCGGTTTCCCTTTACCTTTGAAAGGGTCACGCTTTTAAACACAAAAAGTGTGGGTTCTTTTATTGGGGTTACCTTAGACCCTCTCGGCATTCTATGTACATGCATCTTCTTACTGACCAAACTTAGCTCTGCTTGTTTCCCCACGTACACTGCATGCTTCCTTTTGTCACTGAGATTCTCAGACAACAGCAATGTCCTACTCTCCTTCTGAAGGACAGACCGATTGTCTTTCCCTTCAGATGTTTTTATGTCAGGGGACCTCTTTAAATATTCCACTTCCTTCAAGTTTTCCCTCGGGGGAGATAAGCCATTTAAAGTTTCCCTTCCCAGACAACCCTCCTGAACCTGTAAGGGGCCTAATTCTACTGCAGCTTTTATCTCAGCGGCGTCTACCACCTCATTACCCGCCACATCACATGTTTCAGGGTTATCAGCACGCATGTCCACATGACCTTCAGGTCCATCATTAGGCTTATGATCACCCACAGAAACTAAATCATCGACATTTCCTAGTGCCTCGCACTTTTCCTCATCATATTTTTCAACATTTACCAGTGCCTTGCATTTTTCCTCATGGTCAGAAACATCCACACCTTTGTCAGAACTCATTTCAATGTTTGGCAGGGCAGTGTCTGGAGACCGAGCGCACAAAGCGGAGTGGTTGTCTCCCATGGCAACGTCACTATCCACCAGCCCCACTGGCACATGAACCTCTTCCAGCAACTGTCCTGACACCTGACCATCATAACAATTCTACATTTGGGTTACTGACCTCAATCACTTGATTTGTGCCATCTGACACTTCCACCAACACCAGCTCATTTGGTATCACACTATTCATTACCACACCATTGGATGCTTTGTGGTTTGTGGGCATGATCTCTGCTATGTGCTCAATCTCACTTGTCCCTTCCATATTGGGATGGGGACCATCTGCAGCAACAGCAAGTGTGCCCTTGTCTATAAGCTGCTCTGCAGTCCCTCTATTTAGCACAGCAGAAGTCGTGTCCACTCCATTGTTGGCAACAGAGGTCCCTTTCAACAAAACCAACAGGTTTTTAGCCCATCTGTCCCAGTCTACTTTCTCTGCGCTCCAATCAGAGGTACTACGCAGTACCGCACCAACTGGCGGAGGAGACACAGGACAGAGAGGCTCAGCAGCCGCAGACACATCACATATCTCACTTTTGTTCAAACCAAACTGCACTAAATTTTGAACCTCAACAGGTTGCAATACTACACCCTCACCACCGTACTCTGATGGCGCTTCATTCAACTCATGAACATTTCCATACATTGTATTGTCAGCACTGACAGACTCCATTAACCCATTATCGCCATCATACATTGTATTGTCAGCACTGACAGACTCCATTAACCCATTATCGCCATCATACATTGTATTGTCAGCAATGACAGACTCCATTAACCCATTATCGCCATCATACATTGTATTGTCAGCACTGACAGACTCCATTAACCCATTATCGCCATCATACATTGTATTGTCAGCACTGACAGACTCCATTAACCCATTATCGCCATCATACATTGTATTGTCAGCACTGACAAACTCCATTAACCCATTATCGCCATCATACATTGAATTGTCAGCACTGACAGACTCCATTAACCCATTATCGCCATCATACATTGTATTGTCAGCACTGACAGACTCCATTAACCCATTATCACCAGGAGCATTTTCAAATATTTCAGTTTTAGCATTTAAATCATTTGGTTCAAGTACTCTCTTGTCCAGAGCAGCACCATAGTTGTCCCAGGCAACCTCTGGCTTCAACACACAGAGCTACCAGGAGGTTTCCATGGACACCTTTGCAGCCCTGGATACTGTTGCCAAGGGCAACAACATATCTTTACTCATATTCACATCAACACTGTTATCTTTAGTGAGCTGTGCTAGCCCATCACCAACCATAACATTACATTTACCAATAGTAACACTTTTGTCGGCATGACCATCAGCATTCTCATTACATATAGACATGACTGTGGCTTTTGCGGGTAGTCCCTGGATATTACCCAGCTGAGCAGCCTGTGAGCCATGCCTCACAGCACTCTCTCTCTCTAAAGGAGCAGTATTTTCAGTTTTAGCAGCTCCATAGCTGACCTGGGAAATCCTCTGCTCCGTCACTGCGGGCTCCTGGGAGGTTTCCCTGGGCATCTCTGCAGCACCTATCACTAGGGAACACGGTGCCAGGATAGTTTTGGTCACCCCTAGTCTAACTTCCCCAGCCATCTGCTGGATTATAGCAGGCCCCTGCAGAGTCCCCATGTCCTATTCCATATTTAGTCCTGCTAATCGTTGGGCTGTTCCCTGTGCCTCCCCACTACTCAGGGTAGCACACAGCAGCCAGTCCATGTCCATCTGTATTGTGGAACTCCCTGAAGGACACTCTCACTTCCTTGGACTCAGTCCCACAAACCGAAACAGTCTTACCGTTTCCTGAAGCAGGTGTCATAGCCTTCACTTGAGTGCGTATTCTCTCCTCTGTGGTGTCTCCACGGGCTGACTTCCCCATGTGGTCACGGGGCAACACTGCAGCCATTCCTGACCAACTTACACCCCCTGCAGGTAACACAAGATCCCTGTTGCTAGGGGTAACAGTAGACTCGCTCTCAAAAGGCAATTGGCTATACCTCATGTCGGATGCAGACTGTTGTACCCTCTGTTCAGGGCTGACCACTTCACCTAAGCGGCCGTAACACGAAACCTTGCATTTCTCTGGCTTCAGATCCCTTGGCCTTCCAGCGACACCTCTTCCAACCTGGAGCATTGCTGGCCAGCCATGACACGCCGAACTTCCCCTCAAAGAAGGATTTCCTCTTTAACCTCCCTGGCGGTATGATTATTTCAGATTTTTTGTGCTGAAAGCGGTACCATTTTTTTGCATGGAAATATGTATTTTTTTTATTGTAGGCCTGTAATTTAGGAATAACTCCCTGAAATCTGTCCGAACAAGAGTCTAGTAAACATCCCGGGTATGATAAAACTTGAAACACGAAATCATAAATTATAATTTAATAAATACTCATAAAAAATAATAATATAATAATAATAATAATAAATTGAATTCAATAATATAATCAAACCAAAAACACTGAAATTTGAAATATATCGCCAATTTCGCACATCGCTGAGCAAAGTCGCAAAATCGTTTTCAGTGTCTGATGATGAATTTCCCCCACGAATCATTATCACTCAATTCTGCAAGTGGTTCTAATTTACTATCGCTGTTCTCTAGCCGGTCTAAAATCGATTTTGACCTAAAGGGACGCTTTTTGGATGCCGTGGACTTTTCTAAGTTTCCAGGCAGAAAGAACAGTCAAAATGCAGGCAGGGCACAGGACAAAGCACTCGGGACAAAATGTATGTGAAATGCTTTGATACAGGAATGTTTCGCTATGAAATAATCATTTTAAAAAAACTTTCATTTCTTTAAAATTTTCAAATTTGCCGCCGGTTCCGGCGCCCGTACGTCCCGACGTCACAGGGACCGGAACACGGAAGCCAGATGCCGGCATCGGCCGGAGGAGATGGCCGGGGACGCTGCAGGGGACACATCGCGGGAGCGAAGGACTAGGTAAGCGCTGTAGGGAATCCCTATGCAACGCCGCATGGTAAGCCCGAGTGTAGCTTTTGGTACTGAAACTTTACCCCGAGCTACACTCGGGAATACCGCCAGAGAGGTTAAAGGTACAGTAGTCATCCTGGTCCCAATCCATGAAATGGTAAATCGACCGGAACGCCCTCGGTAATAAGGATTGCAGCAACTCTGGCCACTGGTCCCTAGGCCATTTTCTCTGTGTAGCGCCTTTTTCAAAGTTTTCAAGGAAGTCCTCCTCTGTAGGTAGCATGGGTTGCATGTAATCAGAGGCCCAGAACTCAGCACCTCTCACCGTAGACTTTACATTGCAGCTATTGCTACGAGCAACCGCACTCCTCTCAAACTTGTGGTCAGCCTGTCGCTCCTTCCTTGCACTCAGAGCCGGCTTGCCAAACGCAGATGCAGTCCTTTGCTTTGCTATGCAACTTTGCACTGGAGGCTGAGACAAAGGGCATTTGGAGACAGTGTGCCCCCACTACCTGCACCGCAAGCATCGCTCTTGCCAGCGTGTTTTGTCCACATTGCAGCCTTTTTCCAGCTTAGGTACACAGCCGGTGACAGATCGCGCCGCTGCGCAGCTCTGCTGGAGCGCAATCTGTGCGGGAGGACGCCATATGGCGTCCACCTGGAACGCTGATGACATTTGCCGGCGGCCATTCGGCCATAGGGCGGGCGGCAAATGGTTAACATTCATTTTCTCTCATTGTATCTATTTGGAAAGACTTTCATGGTCCCAGTACATTGTTCTGGGAGCATGGTGACAAGCCTTATCTTACCTTACACAGTGAGGGTGTTTTTTTGTTTTTTTTTTTAAATGTATTAATTTTTGAAAAATAAAACCTTCAAAGAACTCTTACTAAATACCTTGGACTGTTTGCTTTCCAAAAAGGCGGTCATCTGGGGGGTATTTGCACTGTCCTGGTGTTTTGGGGCCTCAAGAAATGAGATAGGCCATCAAGTACATCAAGACTGATCGATTTTCATATATATATATACAGTATGTGAATCAGCACTCAACCCTAACGGTGAATTTTTCTCATTTGCTCTTTTTTGGTCTGATAAACCTAAATCATTGCAAAATTATTTTTTTTCTGTTTAACCGCCTCCCGCCCGCCATATAGTCCACGAGGTGGTTCTCTAGTTCTGAGAGGACGTCATATGATGTCCTCCCATTCTCACCGTGCATGCGCGGCTCCGGGAGCAATCGCCGGTGCACTGTGTCCCTCGGACACAGCGGATCACCGATTCACGGAAAGAGCCGAAGATGTCAGCTCGGTCATGTGATCAGCTGTGTCCAATAGCAGGTGCCTTGATGATCAGTGTAGCCCCAGCAGTACCACCTGTCAGTGTCCATCAGTGCCAGCACTCAGTGCTCATCCATGTCACCTGCCATTGCCCATCAGTGCCATATCAATGCCACATATCAGTGCCCATCTGAGCTGACTTTCAGTGTCACCTGTGAGTGCCAGCCAGTGCCACCTATCAATGCCAATCAGTGCCACATATCAGTGCCAGTCAGTGCCGCCTATCAGTGCTGCCTTTCAGTGCTCATCAGTAATGCCTGTCAATGCCCATCAGTGCCACCTACCAGTGCCTCCTCATCAGTGCCCATCAGTGCCTCCTCATCAGTGCCCATTAGTGCCACCTATCAGTGCCCATCACTGCAGCCTCATTAGCGCACATCAGTGAAGGAGAAAAATCACTTATTTACAAAATTTTATAACAAAATCTAAGAAAAAACTTTTTTTTTCAAAATTTTCAGTGGTTTTTGGTTTGTTTAAGAAAAAATTTAAATCCCAGAGGTGATTAAATACCACCAAAACAATGCTCTGTCTGTCACAAAAAAAATGATAAAAATTTCATATGGGTACAGTGCTGCATGTCCGCGTAATTGTCATTCAAAGTGTGGGTATAAGTGCCCTGTAGGCTAGTGGTTAATAAAAGCAAAAAAAAAGCCCCATTTATCCTGCCAGAAATCTTATCAGCCCATAAGTCATGGCCTGGACTGAGCGGAGCTAAGGGGAGGGCCAGCATGACTGCGGCTTGCAGACCAGGCGGAGATTAGATTTGGGTGGGAGGATATTCAGTAGGTAGGGGAGGTTACTCACATGATTGGAGTATTCAAGTTTGAGGGTGGTCTTTCCAGGATGAGGAGAGGGGTTGGGACTTGCTGGGTGTCAGTCGGAGCTTGTTCCAGCACGGGTGAGGTTTGTCCCGCCCTCCCTCCCTCTCTGGACTTGTTTTATTGTTTTGTTGTTTTGTTTTTGTTTTTCCTCTTGTCCTTTGTGTTTGTCGTGTTGTTTGGTTTTGTTTGGGTTCCTTGATTTTATCTTCTTTCCTTGATCGGCATTTTGTGTTCTGGGGTGTTTGGCGTTGTTTGTGTTGTCATGGCAGCCGGCAGGGGTCGCTGGGTCTTTGAAGGCGGTGCTGGAGTGACCATTTGGTGGATTATGGGTTGGGTCCATCGTAGGTATGGGTGTTCCTTCCCAATTATAAGGTCATCATGTTGGTAAGGTGGGAGTTCATTGGCTGTATCTGGGACTACGTAGTTGTAGTATTGTCCCCGAGGCGGTGTAGTAGCGGCTGGGGGCCTTTTCATTGGGTGTCAGATACAGCCGAGTTATTGATGTGAGTAACAGGGCCTTGGAAGACCTTGGACCTGGTTGGGATCATTACTGTCAGTTATTATTTGATTGTACAGTATGAAGTGTTATATCAGCTTCCTTTCATGCCATCCATTGTATACAAGTGTGTCTAGCTGTGAATGGTCACAGCGATCACATGCACAAGCTGGGCCAATCACAGCCCAGCTGTGTCATGTGATTAGCCGTGGCCAAATCACAAAAAAAAAAACCCCAGAGTGAATCGATTTCATTCAGGTAAATGCTTGCTAATAGCAAAGTACTTCTTTGCTATAAGCAAATTGTGTAAAAAAAAAAAAAAAAATACTGATCACTTCCCCAAAGTAGTACAATGTTATTATGGTAACATTATACTACTCTGGTCATAGTGAAATATGAAAAAAAAATATTAGCTGAAAGTAGAAAATATAGTTTTTTTTCAAAATTTTTGTGTTTTTTTTGTTTATAGCGCAAAAAATAAAAAGCGCACAGGTGTTAAAATACCACCAAAAGAAAGTTCTATTTGTGTGAAAAAAAGGACGTAAATTTCGTTTGGGTAAAGCATTGCATGACCGCGCAATTATCATTTGAATTAGTGCAGTGCTGTATTGCAAAAAAGGCATAAATTACAGTATCTATACCATAGGTTGTAGACGCTATAACGTTCACACAAAGCAATCAATATACACTGATTGGGATTTTTTTTACCAAAAACATGTAGCAGAATACATTTTGGCTTAAATTTATGACTAACTTTGAGTTTACGATATATTTTTTATAGCTGAAAGTAGAAAATATTGTTTTTTTTCAAAATTCTTGTGTTTTTTTTGTTTATAGCGCAAAAAATAAAAAGCGCACAGGTGTTAAAATACCACCAAAAGAAAGCTCTATTTGTGTGAAAAAAAGGACGTAAATTTCGTTTGGGTACAGCATTGCATTTGCGTGCAATTATCATTTGAATTAGTGCAGCGCCAAACAGCAAAAAAAGGCCTGGTCATTAAGGGGGTTAAATCCTCAGGAGCTCAAGTGGTTAAATACCACCAAAAGAAAGCTCTAGTTGTGTGAAAAAAAGGTAATATTTTACAATGTTGTATGAGCGCGCAATTGTCATTCAAAGTGTGAGAGCGCTGAAAGCTGAAAATTGGCCTGGGCAGGAAGAGGGTAAAAGTGCCCGGTATGGAAGCGGTTAAGCACTGCACTATAGCTACTTGACATTGGGCAGGTGACAGTTGGCCGTTTTTGAAAACAAGGGTCAGTTTGACAGAGTCTATACCTGGTAACCTCCATAGCACAGTAGTGAGAGTGCCCGTCTAAAGAGTGCATGGTCGTAGGTTCGAGGCTTACCTCTGCCAAGTGCGTCTTTCAGCATGACTATGCAGTACTGGACATGAGATAAATGGATGTTACCAAATTTTTTTTTTTTTGGGCTTTGGTTTTTTTTTTTAACATTCATTTTCTCTCATTTTATCTATTTGGAAAGCCTTTCATGGTCCCAGTGCGGGTAAAAGAGTCCGGACTGGAAGTGGTTAACCACTTGAGCTCCTGAGGATTTACCCTCCTTAATGACCAGGCCTTTTTTTGCTGTTTGGCGCTGCACTAATTCAAATGATAATTGCGCGGTCATGCAATGCTGTACCCAAACGAAATTTACCTCCTTTTTTTCACACAAATAGAGCTTTCTTTTGGTGGTATTTTATCACCTGTGCGCTTTTTAATTTTTGCGCTATAAACACAAAAACCACAAAAATTTAAAAAAAAAAAAATATTTTCTACTTTCAGCTATAAAAAATATATCGTAAACTGAAAGTTAGTCATAAATTTAAGCCAAAATGTATTCTGCTCCATGTTTTTGGTAAAACAATCCCAATAAGTGTATATTGATTGCTTTGTGTGAAAGTTATAGCGTCTACAAACTATGGTATAGATAATTTGAAAATTAAACACAGCTTTTACTTTCTGACCGCCCATCACATCTCTTGAGGTGCTAAAATACCAGGATAGAACAAACACCCCCAAATGAGCCCTTTTTGGAAAGCAGACACCCTAAGCTATCTGCTGAGAGACATATTGTGTCCATGGAAGATTTGTTTTTTTTCCACAAGTTTCTGGAAAATGACAAAAACGTTTTTTGTTTTTTTTTACACAAAATTGTCATTTAAATGATTTATTTCTTGCACAAGCCATGGGTATATGTGGAATTACACCCCAAAATACATTCTGCTACTTCTACCGAGTATGAGGATACCACACGTGTGACACTTTTTGGGAGCCTAGCCACATACAGGAGCCGAAATCCAATGACCACTTTGAAAGCCTGAAGGTGCGTAACTTCTTCATTTTACTTCCCCACTACCTATCACAGTTTCGGAGGCTCTGAAATGCCAGGATAGCACCAACCCCACCCCCCCCCCCCAAATGACCCCTTTTTGGAAAGTAGACACTCCAAGGAATTTAAAAAAAGGCATGGTAAATATTTTGCAGATCTAATTTTTTCTCACAAGGTTTTGAAATATAAAAAAGAAAAGAAAAATATGTTTTTATTTTCTTTCTTCATTTTCCAAAAACTTGTGGCAACAAATGAGATCTTCAAAATACTTACCATGCTTCTTATAAAATTCCTTTGGGTGTCTACTTTCCAAAAAGGGGTCATTTGGGGGGGTTTGGTGCTATTCTGGCATTCCAGGGCCTCTGAAACTGTGATAGGTAGTCAGGAAGTGTAATGAGGAAATAAAGCCCTTTAAAAGCCTGAAGGTGCTTATTGGATTTTGGGGTCCTGTACTTGGCTAGACTGCCAAAAAGTCTCTCATATGTGGCACCCCCATACTCGGGAGAAGTAGCAGAATGTATTTTGGGGAGTAATTCCACATATACCCATGGCATGTGTGAGCAATAAATTATTTCAATGACAATTTTGTGTAATTTTATTTTTTTTTTTTGTCATTTTCCACAAACTTGTGGTAAAAAAATAAATTCTTCTATTGATTCAGCATTCCTCTCAGCAAATAGTTTGGGGTGACTACTTTCCAAAAAGGGGTCATTTTGGGGGGTGGGGGCGTTTTATGCCCAGCATTAGAAGTTTATGCCACACATCATTCACTCTTCTAACCACCTGAAGACCAATCCTTTTTGTTCACATGAAAAAAATCAGTATTTTTTGCTAGGAAATTAATTTAAACCCCCAAACATTATATATTTTTTTAAAGCAGACACCCTAGTGAATAAAATGGTAGGTACTACAATTTTTCATGGCACATAGTACTCGCGCAGCGATTTTTCAAAAGCAATGTAAAAAAAAAAATACACTTATTTTACTTTTAATGCACAAAAACACAATATATTGGCCAATTGTTTGGTAAAATATAAAAGATAATGGTATGCCGAATAAATATATAGCAAACATGACATGCTTTAAAACTGCGCATGCCCCGTTCAATGGCGACAAACTGCAAACATTTTTAATATCCATAGGCAGCGCTTTAAAAGCCACCATTTTAGATTTACAGAGGAGGTCTAGTGTTAGAATTACTGCCCTTGATCTGATGTTCACGGCAATACCTCACATGCTTGGTGCAACCGCTGTTTACATAACGGCACAGGGTCAAGGCTTGTGCACACAGGTGTGCTCGCATGGGAGGGGCAAATTTTTTTTTTTTTATTTAGTTATTTTGATTTTTTTTAAATTATTTTTACATTGTATCTTTCATTTTTTTTTTTTTTTATCACTTTTAATGCTATAACAGGGAATGCAAATAACCCCTATAACTTTAATGGGCATTGTCATATATTCTTTTTTTTTGAGAAATCTGGGGTCTATCAGACTCTAGATATTGTCAAGGTCCTACCTTTTCCCAGAGATTATGTTTCTCCATGTGCTGGCATCCATGTTGGATTTCTGCAGAGCATGGTGGGAATCTTTTATGCCTTCTGGTCTCTGAGGTCCATCCCCCAGAGGGGTGTGGCTGATTACATATAAGCCTGTGGTCCGCACATGCCCTTTGCACTTGTGTCTTGGTGTTGCTATAACGCTGTTCTGACTCTCGTGACTCTCCTGGAAGCTGACTCGGCTTGTGACCTGACCATTCTTTGTGTTCTCCTTTGATCTGACTCTCCATTGCTGAACTCGGCCCGTGACCCGTGATTCTCGTCTGCTGTCCTGTACCGTTTTGTCCCGTTGTTGTCGACCCGGCCTGCCCAACTACTCTATTGTCTTTTCCACTAGCTACACGCCATTGGCGGCGGCCATTACCGCAATTGAGGTGTCTCGGGGGCCGAGACCTGGTTCCTGGCTGCGTCAAGTCCATCCCCACCATCAGGGGCCCTGGTGAAGGGCAGCCTGGGACTTAGACTCCGTGCCCTGGGGGACTTCGGTCTGTGGGTGGTGGTTGTCGCCAGCCAGTGCGTTACATTGTTATTAGGCCTGCCTGTCCGTTCCTCAGCTCCTGCCCTGACAGATATCTCCTCTGCCCTTACATTATCTAATCAAACCAAAATCGGTGTGATCAGATGCTTTCCCAATTTACAAATGGCGCTGTTTATATCCTGCGAAACTGAAGTGATGAAATGCTTGTAGCTTCCGAATTCTTAGACTATAGAGATGATTGGCACCACTCTGGTCTCCAATCAGCTCTATGGTCAGCTGGCAGAAACACCGGCTGCATTCTCAGGTTCCCCTGATGGCATGGGACTGCCCGAGAAGGCCGTGGAAGGCAGTGGAGGAGGGGGGACATCATCTCCCACTTCTTGTAAAAGCAATCTTGCAGCTAATTAGCCACTAGGATTGCTTTTACATGAAAGCCGATAACTGGCTGAAAAAAACAACACCAGGATGATGCCTGCAGCTGTAGGCATCATCCTGGTATAACCCTTCAAATCCAGTGATGTACCAGTACATTGCTGGTCATTTATACTATGTTCTTTTTTTTTTGTATGCAGCCAGTGGACTGAATGAAAAAATGAGAAGAAATCTCTGCCAGAAAAAGTGTGTGGTATGCCCACCATTAGAATATACCGCCCTGCATCCACCCACTTCTAATGGTGGGCACACATTAGGTCACACTTTGCCACAAGTGCCAGTTCCAAGATTGAATAAATGTCTAAATAGTGGCACGCTTGAATAAAAATTGTCCACGTATAAGTGGTACCCCATATGGAGAAATGATGACACCAAGTCCCAAACTATCTTGCCACTGCTCCCCATGTAGTCTGGGCATCCGGGGGGGCTCCACGTGACTATCTTTTCCCTCATAAATCCGAAACTTATAAGTATAGCCCAGGGGCGGACTGACCATTTGGAAACTCGGGCACTGCCCGGGGTCAGTAGGGGGCCCCATGAGATGCCCCTGGTACCTTTTTCATAGGCTTTTTGAGTTTGGGCAAGGACACGGGGGGCCCCATGATCCCCTATTGCCCGGGGGCCCCATGAGTTGTCAGTCCACCTCTGGTATAGCCTGTTGTCCTCTCAAAGGTCTTCTACATCTTGACCCCATATCTGGCACGCTTGCAGGGAAGAAATTGTTTGAATGCAAGGCGGCCAGAAAAATTAATAAGGGACTCATCAACGCAGATATTTTGCTGGGGAGTATAGACATCTGCAAATTTTAGGTTAAGGTGATTTGCGAGGGGCTGAATCTTGTGGAGCCGGTCAAATTCAGGGTTACCCCGAGGATGACAGAGTGTATTGTCGCTGAAATGCATAAAGCCCATTATACTCTCATATCTATGCCTGGCCATGGCAGCAGAGAACACGGCATATGATGAATCGGGTCTGCGGACCAATACAACCGCAATTCATTTCTTTTAGTAATGCCCATGTTGAGGGTTAGGCCCAAAAAAAAAGTAAATTTGAAAACCGTAATGAGTTTCCATGCGAATGGTCTAGCAAGGTTTGAATTTGGGTTGGCGGCAATAAATTGTTGTGCATATAAACTGCTTTGATCCACAATCAACGCATACAGATATTCCGTGAAAAACAGCTCCAAAAATCAAGGAGGTATGTGAAAGACCAAGATGTACTAGACCTCTGGTACTCGACAGTTCACCAAAAGGTAGCGCGGCACTAGTACTGGCACTCTGCTGCATGTGAGAGTCATCAAAATTTACCGACAAGTGCTAACAGAGATCAGGCCTGATTCTGCGAACACTGCGGTTTTGTGTGCAATGTATCAAGTAACAGTGACCTACTGAGACTACACTTGCTGGGGGAGAAGGGGGGGGTAAGTGTAGGGGCTAAACGCAGGTGTTGGCAGGTGCCGGGGCTGATCCCGCTAACGCTGCGTTTTTGGGGATGCTATACTAATGTGATCGCTGGTATAGTGCTGACCTGATCAAAGATATTGACCCGTTCAGACACTATACTAGCAATGGAGGTTTATTGTACATGAGCGTGCTCCTGGCAATCAAGGGGTTAAATGTGATGACTGGTGTACTGACGGGCAATCTGACGCTATCTGGGAGGGGTGTGAAAACCACGGGAGCGCGACTCACATATATCTAAATATATATATATATCTAAATATATATATATACAGTGGGGATCGAAAGTTTGGGCACCCCAGCTAAAAATTTGTATTAATGTGCATAAAGAAGCCAAGGAAAGATGGAAAAATCTCCAAAAGGCATCAAATTACAGATTAGACATTCTTATAATATGTCAACAAAAGTTAGATTTTATTTCCATCATTTACACTTTCAAAATAACAGAAAACAAAAAAATGGCGTCTGCAAAAGTTTGGGCACCCTGCAGAGTTAATATCTTGTACTGCCCCCTTTGGCAAGTATCACAGCTTGTAAACGCTTTTTGTAGCCAGCCAAGAGTCTTTCAATTCTTGTTTGAGGTATCTTTGCCCATTCTTCCTTACAAAAGTCTTCCAGTTCTTTGAGATTTCTGGGCTGTCTGTCACGCACTGATCTTTTAAGGTCTATCCATAGATTTTCAATTATGATGAGGTCAGGAGATTGTGAAGGCGATGGCAAAACCTTCAGTTTACGCCTCTTGATGTAATCCCCCGTGGATTTCGAGGTGTGTTTAGGATCATTATCCATTTGTAGAAGCCATCCTCTTTAACTTCAGCTTTTTCACAGATGGCATCAAGTTACCATCCAAAATTTGCTGAAATTTTATTGAATCCATTTTTCCTTCTACTCGTGAGATGTTCCCTGTGCCACTGGCTGCAACACAACCCCAAAGCATGATTGATCCAACCCCATGCTTCACAGTTGGACAGAGGTTCTTTTCATTAAATTCTGTGCCCCTTCTTCTCCAAACGTACCTTTGCTCATTCCGGCCAAAAAGTTCAATTTTAACCTCATCGGTCCACAGAACTTGTTTCCAAAATGCATCAGGCTTGTCTATATGTTCATTTGCAAAGTTCAAACGATGATTTTTGTGGTGAGGACGTAGAAGAGGTTTTCTTCTGATGACTCTTCCATGAAGACCATATTTGTACAAGTATCTCTTTATAGTGGAATAGTGTACCACAACTCCAGTGTCTGCCAGATCTTTCTGGAGGGATCGTGCAGTCAAACGTGGGTTTTGAATTGTTCTTCTCACAATCCTGCGAGCTTTTCTGTCTGATATTTTTCTTGGTCTTCCAGATCTTGCTTTAACTTCCACTGTTCCTGATGACTGCCATATCTTAATTACATTCCGAACAGAGGATATTGACATCTGAAAACGCTTTGCTATCTTCTTATAGCCTTCTCCAGCTTTGTGAGCGTCAACTATTTTCAGTTTCAGTTTTCTAGACAACTGCTTAGAAGAACCCATGGTGCTGATTGTTGGGGCAAGGTCAGATGAGTCTGGGCATTTAAAACCTTTGAGATTGACATCACCTGGTCTTCCCAGACGATGATTGAGAACAATCCATGACACTGGCAGGTCTCAGCTTTGCAAAGGGGGCAGTGCATGCTATAAATTCTGCAGGGTGCCCAAACTTTTGCAGACGCCACTTTTTTGTTTTCTGTTATTTTGAAAGTGTAAATGATGGAAATAAAATCTAACTTTTGTTGACATATTATAAGAATGTCTAATCTGTAATTTGATGCCTTTTGGAGATTTTTCCAACTTTCCTTGGCTTCTTTATGCACATTAATACAAATTTTTAGCTGGGGTGCCCAAACTTTCGATCCCCACTGTATATATATATATTGTGGGAACTCGCTGCAAATGGTAGAGCTTTGTTAAACGCACACAGCAACTCGCTTTCTTTTTTTAAGGCTTTTTAGCCCACTTTTATTTAAAGAAAATGTCCCGTCACATAAGGCTTCTCACGCAGGGGTATCCACCATCAAACACATGCAAATGAAAACTCAGCCTCCTGGCTTGTACACAGGTTTTATGTCTGTCTCCTACAGACTCTTTCCAAAATATGGCTCTCGCACACAGCTGGCCACCAGCACACAGCTAGTCAGGAGCACACAGCTAGTCAGGAGCACACAGCTAGTCAGGAGCACACAGCTAGTCAGGAGCACACAGCTAGTCTTGCTTCCACCTCTCCTGGGTGATGTCCTCCTGACTCCAAGGCAGAGACCTCCTGTCTGCCGGGGTGTTGCCCTCCTGACTCCTATCTGCCGGGGTGGAGCCCTCCTGACTCCTATCTGCCGGGTGGAGCCCTCCCAAATCTCTTAGAAATCTCCAGGCTACAGGTCCCAAAACAGGCTTTACAAACCAAAGAGGAAACCAATAAACCCATTTCCTCTGCATTATGAGAACTGCCTGGAGCCCCTCAACCTGTATGGTTGAGAATCCTGGGTCACCACTGTGATTTTCACCGTGGCAGGATACCGCACTGCCACATATCCCCCCCCCCCTTGTTTTGATCCCGTAGGGGGCAGAACACACAAGCCCAAACTCTTTAATTTGGCAGCTCTGTGCCAGCTTTCACCCATATGCGCCCATTCCTGACTGACATCACTTTCAAAGGAAATGTCTACCTGTCTTACGAGGCGACTTTCCCTGTGTTCTCCTACTACATGGACGCGACCTCTATAAAGACACTGTGCCTTTTTACGGGTTCGCTTCCAAAACCGTTGCCTCTCTATTTTCCTATCGTTCACCCAAGTCACCTTCCCATTAAGAAATTTCCAAAACGGTACTTTTCTGAGGGTGAGGTTGATGCCCGAGTTTTAGGAGTCGGATAACATTTAAGCTACGCTGCACTTTCAACAGCCAGTTTCCCTTTACCTTTGAAAGGGTCACACTTTTAAACACAAAAAGTGTGGGTTCTTTTATTGGGGTTACCTTAGACCCTCTCTGCATTCTATGTACATGCATCTTCTTACTGACCAAACTTAGCTCTGCTTGTTTCCCCACGTACACTGCATGCTTCCTTTTGTCACTGAGATTCTCAGACAACAGCAATGTCCTACTCTCCTTCTGAAGGACAGACCGATTGTCTTTCCCTTCAGATGTTTTTATGTCAGGGGACCTCTTTAAATATTCCACTTCCTTCAAGTTTTCCCTCGGGGGAGATAAGCCATTTAAAGTTTCCCTTCCCAGACAACCCTCCTGAACCTGTAAGGGGCCTAATTCTACTGCAGCTTTTATCTCAGCGGCATCTACCACCTCATTACCCGCCACATCACATGTTTCAGGGTTATCAGCACGCATGTCCACATGACCTTCAGGTCCATCATTAGGCTTATGATCACCTACAGAAACTAAATGATCGACATTTCCTAGTGCCTCGCACTTTTCCTCATCATATTTTTCAACATTTACCAGTGCCTTGCATTTTTCCTCATGGTCAGAAACATCCACACCTTTGTCAGAACTCATTTCAATGTTTGGCAGGGCAGTGTCTGGAGACCGAGCGCACAAAGCGGAGTGGTTGTCTCCCATGGCAACGTCACTATCCACCAGCCCCACTGGCACATGAACCTCTTCCAGCAACTGTCCTGACACCTGACCATCATAACAATTCTACATTTGGGTTACTGACCTCAATCACTTGATTTGTGCCATCTGACACTTCCACCAACACCAGCTCATTTGGTATCACACTATTCATTACCACACCATTGGATGCTTTGTGGTTTGTGGGCATGATCTCTGCTATGTGCTCAATCTCACTTGTCCCTTCCATATTGGGATGGGGACCATCTGCAGCAACAGCAAGTGTGCCCTTGTCTATAAGCTGCTCTGCAGTCCCTCTATTTAGCACAGCAGAAGTCGTGTCCACTCCATTGTTGGCAACAGAGGTCCCTTTCAACAAAGCCAACAGGTTTTTAGCCCATCTGTCCCAGTCTACTTTCTCTGCGCTCCAATCAGAGGTACTACGCAGTACCGCACCAACTGGCGGAGGAGACACAGGACAGAGAGGCTCAGCAGCCGCAGGAACATCACATATCTCACTTTTGTTCAAACCAAACTGTGCACTAAATTTTGAACCTCAACAGGTTGCAATACTACACCCTCACCACCGTACTCTGATGGCGCTTCATTCAACTCATGAACATTTCCATACATTGTATTGTCAGCACTGACAGACTCCATTAACCCATTATCGCCATCATACATTGTATTGTCAGCACTGACAGACTCCATTAACCCATTATCACCATCATACATTGTATTGTCAGCACTGACAGACTCCATTAACCCATTATCGCCATCATACATTGTATTGTCAGCACTGACAGACTCCATTAACCCATTATCAACATCATACATTGTATTGTCAGCACTGAGAGACTCCATTAACCCATTATCGCCATCATACATTGTATTGTCAGCACTGACAGACTCCATTAACCCATTATCACCAGGAGAATTTTCAAATATTTCAGTTTTAGCATTTAAATCATTTGGTTCAAGTACTCTCTTGTCCAGAGCAACACCAAAGTTGTCCTAGGCAACCTCTGGCTCCAACACACAGAGCTACCAGGAGGTTTCCATGGACACCTTTGCAGCCCTGGATACTGTTGCCAAGGGCAACAACATATCTTTACTCATATTCACATCAACGCTGTTATCTTTAGTGAGCTGTGCTAGCCCATCACCAACCATAACATTACATTTACCAATAGTAACAGTTTTGTCGGCATGACCATCAGCATTCTCATTACATATAGACATGACTGTGGCTTTTGCGGGTAGTCCCTGGATATTACCCAGCTGAGCAGCCTGTGAGCCATGCCTCACAGCACTCTCTCTCTCTAAAGGAGCAGTATTTTCAGTTTCAGCAGCTCCATAGCTGACCTGGGAAATCCTCTGCTCCGTCACTGCGGGCTCCTGGGAGGTTTCCCTGGGCATCTCTGCAGCACCTATCACTAGGGAACACGGTGCCAGGATAGTTTTGGTCACCCCTAGTCTAACTTCCCCAGCCATCTGCTGGATTATAGCAGGCCCCTGCAGAGTCCCCATGTCCTATTCCATATTTAGTCCTGCTAATCGTTGGGCTGTTCCCTGTGCCTCCCCACTACTCAGGGTAGCACACAGCAGCCAGTCCATGTCCATCTGTATTGTGGAACTCCCTGAAGGACGCTCTCACTTCCTTGGACTCAGTCCCACAAACCGAAACAGTCTTACCGTTTCCTGAAGCAGGTGTCATAGGCTTCACTTGAGTGCGTAGTCTGTCCTTTGTGGTGTCTCCACGGGCTGATTTCCCCATGTGGTCACGGGGCAACACTGCAGCTGTTCCTGACCAACTTACACCCCCTGCAGGTAACACAAGATCCCTGTTGCTAGGGGTAACAGTAGACTCGCTCTCAAAAGGCAATTGGCTATACCTCATGTCGGATGCAGGCTGTTGTACCCTCTGTTCAGGGCTGACCACTTCACCTAAGCGGCTGTAACACGAAACCTTGCATTTCTCTGGCTTCAGATCCCTTGGCCTTCCAGCGACACCTCTTCCAACCTGGAGCATTGCTGGCCAGCCATGACACGCCGAACTTCCCCTCAAAGAAGGATTTCCTCTTTAACCTCCCTGGTGGTATGATTATTTCAGATTTTTGGTGCTGAAAGCGGTACCATTTTTTTGCATGGAAATATGTATTTTTTTTTATTGTAGGCCTGTAATTTAGGAATAACTCCCTGAAATCTGTCCGAACAAGAGTATAGTAAACATCCCGGGTATGATAAAACTTGAAACACGAAATCATAAATTATAATTTAATAAATACTCATAAAAAATAATAATATAATAATAATAAATTGAATTCAATAATATAATCAAACCAAAAACACAGAAATTTGAAATATATCGCCAATTTCGCACATCGCTGAGCAAAGTCGCAAAATCGTTTTCAGTGTCTGATGATGAATTTCCCCCACGAATCATTATCACTCAATTCTGCAAGTGGTTCTGATTTACTATCGCTGTTCTCTAGCCGGTCTAAAATCGATTTTGACCTAAAGGGACGCTTTTTGGACGCCGTGGACTTTTCTAAGTTTCCAGGCAGAAAGAACAGTCAAAATGCAGGCAGGGCACAGGACAAAGCACTCAGGACAAAATGTATGTGAAATGCTTTGATACAGGAATGTTTTGCTATGAAATAATCGTTTTAAAAAAAATTTCATTTCTTTAAAATTTTCAAATTTGCCACCGGTTCCGGCGCCCGTACGTGCCGACATCACAGGGACCGGAACACGGAAGCCAGATGCCGGCATCGGCCGGAGGAGATCGCCGGGGATGCTGCAGGGGACACATCGTGGGAGCAAAGGACAAGGTAAGCGCTGTAGGGAATCCCTATGCAACGCCGCATGGTAAGCCCGAGTGTAGCTTTTGGTACTGAAACTTTACCCCGAGCTACACTCGGGAATACCGCCAGGGAGGTTAAAGGTGCAGTAGTCATCCTGGTCCCAATCCATGAAATGGTAAATCGACCGGAACGCCCTCGGTAATAAGGATTGCAGCAACTCTGGCCACTGGTCCCTAGGCCATTTTCTCTGTGTAGCGCCTTTTTCAAAGTTTTCAAGGAAGTCCTCCTCTGTAGGTAGCATGGGTTGCATGTAATCAGAGGCCCAGAACTCAGCACCTCTCACCGTAGACTTTACATTGCAGCTATTGCTACGAGCAACCGCACTCCTCTCAAACTTGTGGTCAGCCTGTCGCTCCTTCCTTGCACTCAGAGCCGGCTTGCCAAACGCAGATGCAGTCCTTTGCTTTGCTATGCAACTTTGCACTGGAGGCTGAGACAAAGGGCATTTGGAGACAGTGTGCCCCCACTACCTGCACCGCAAGCATCGCTCTTGCCAGCGTGTTTTGTCCACATTGCAGCCTTTTTCCAGCTTAGGTACACAGCCGGTGACAGATCGCGCCGCTGCGCGGCTCTGCTGGAGCGCAATCTGTGCAGGAGGACGCCATATGGCGTCCACCTGGAACGCTGATGACATTTGCCGGCGGCCATTCGGCCATAGGGCGGGCGGTAAATGGTTAACATTCATTTTCTCTCATTGTATCTATTTGGAAAGCCTTTCATGGTCCCAGTACATTGTTCTGGGAGCATGGTGACAAGCCTTATCTTCCCTTACACAGTGAGGGTGTTTTTTTTTTTTTTTTTAAATGTATTAATTTTTGAAAAATAAAACCTTCAAAGAACTCTTACTAAATACCTTGGACTGTTTGCTTTCCAAAAAGGCGGTCATCTGGGGGGTATTCGCACTGTCCTGGTGTTTTGGGGCCTCAAGAAATGAGATAGGCCATCAAGTACATCAAGACTGATCGATTTTCATATATATATATACAGTATGTGAATCAGCACTCAACCCTAACGGTGAATTTTTCTCATTTGCTCTTTTTTGGTCTGATAAACCTAAATCATAGCAAAATTATTTTTTTTCTGTTTAACCGCCTCCCGCCCGCCATATAGTCCACGAGGTGGTTCTCTAGTTCTGAGAGGACGTCATATGATGTCCTCCCATTCTCACCGTGCATGCGCGGCTCCGGGAGCAATCGCCGGTGCACTGTGTCCCTCGGACACAGCGGATCACCGATTCACGGAAAGAGCCGAAGATGTCAGCTCGGTCATGTGATCAGCTGTGTCCAATAGCAGGTGCCTTGATGATCAGTGTAGCCCCAGCAGTACCACCTGTCAGTGTCCATCAGTGCCAGCACTCAGTGCTCATCCATGTCACCTGCCATTGCCCATCAGTGCCATATCAATGCCACATATCAGTGCCCATCTGAGCTGACTTTCAGTGTCACCTGTGAGTGCCAGCCAGTGCCACCTATCAATGCCAATCAGTGCCACATATCAGTGCCAGTCAGTGCCGCCTATCAGTGCTGCCTTTCAGTGCTCATCAGTAATGCCTGTCAATGCCCATCAGTGCCACCTACCAGTGCCTCCTCATCAGTGCCCATCAGTGCCTCCTCATCAGTGCCCATTAGTGCCACCTATCAGTGCCCATCACTGCAGCCTCATTAGCGCACATCAGTGAAGGAGAAAAATCACTTATTTACAAAATTTTATAACAAAATCTAAGAAAAAACTTTTTTTTTCAAAATTTTCAGTGGTTTTTGGTTTGTTTAAGAAAAAATTTAAATCCCAGAGGTGATTAAATACCACCAAAACAAAGCTCTGTCTGTCACAAAAAAAATGATAAAAATTTCATATGGGTACAGTGCTGCATGACCGCGTAATTGTCATTCAAAGTGTGGGTATAAGTGCCCTGTAGGCTAGTGGTTAATAAAAGCAAAAAAAAAGCCCCATTTATCCTGCCAGAAATCTTATCAGCCCATAAGTCATGGCCTGGACTGAGCGGAGCTAAGGGGAGGGCCAGCATGACTGCGGCTTGCAGACGAGGCGGAGATTGGATTTGGGTGGGAGGATATTCAGTAGGTAGGGGAGGTTACTCACCTGATTGGAGTATTCAAGTTTGAGGGTGGTCTTTCCAGGATGAGGAGAGGGGTTGGGACTTGCTGGGTGTCAATCGGAGCTTGTTCCAGCACGGGTGAGGTTTGTCCCGCCCTCCCTCCCTCTCTGGATTTGTTTTATTGTTTTGTTGTTTTGTTTTTGTTTTTCCTCTTGTCCTTTGTGTTTGTCGTGTTGTTTGGTTTTGTTTGGGTTCCTTGATTTTATCTTCTTTCCTTGATCGGCATTTTGTGTTCTGGGGTGTTTGGCGTTGTTTGTGTTGTCATGGCAGCCGGCAGGGGTCGCTGGGTCTTTGAAGGCGGTGCTGGAGTGACCATTTGGTGGATTATGGGTTGGGTCCATCGTAGGTATGGGTGTTCTTTCCCAATTATAAGGTCATCATGTTGGTAAGGTGGGAGTTCATTGGCTGTATCTGGGACTACGTAGTTGTAGTATTGTCCCCGACGCGGTGTAGTAGCGGCTGGGGGCCTTTTCATTGGGTGTCAGATACCGCCGAGTTATTGATGTGAGTAACAGGGCCTTGGAAGACCTTGGACCTGGTTGGGATCATTACTGTCAGTTGTTATTTGATTGTACAGTATGAAGTGTTATATCAGCTTCCTTTCATGCCATCCATTGTATACAAGTGTGTCTAGCTGTGAATGGTCACAGCGATCACATGCACAAGCTGGGCCAATCACAGCCCAGCTGTGTCATGTGATTAGCCGTGGCCAAATCACAAAAAAAAAAACCCCAGAGTGAATCGATTTCATTCAGGTAAATGCATGCTAGTAGCAAAGTACTTCTTTGCTATAAGCAAATTGTGTAAAAAAAAAAAAAAAAAATACTAATCACTCCCCCAAAGTAGTACAATGTTATTATGGTAACATTATACTACTTTGGTCATAGTGAAATATGAAAAAAAAATATTAGCTGAAAGTAGAAAATATAGTTTTTTTTCAAAATTTTTGTGTTTTTTTTGTTTATAGCGCAAAAAATAAAAAGCGCACAGGTGTTAAAATACCACCAAAAGAAAGTTCTATTTGTGTGAAAAAAAGGACGTAAATTTCGTTTGGGTAAAGCATTGCATGACCGCGCAATTATCATTTGAATTAGTGCAGTGCTGTATTGCAAAAAAGGCATAAATTACAGTATCTATACCATAGTTTGTAGACGCTATAACGTTCACACAAAGCAATCAATATACACTGATTGGGATTTTTTTCACAAAAAACATGTAGCAGAATACATTTTGGCTTAAATTTATGACTAACTTTGAGTTTACGATATATTTTTTATAGCTGAAAGTAGAAAATATTGTTTTTTTTCAAAATTCTTCTGTTTTTTTTGTTTATAGCGCAAAAAATAAAAAGCGCACAGGTGTTAAAATACCACCAAAAGAAAGCTCTATTTGTGTGAAAAAAAGGACGTAAATTTCGTTTGGGTACAGCATTGCATTTGCGTGCAATTATCATTTGAATTAGTGCAGCGCCAAACAGCAAAAAAAGGCCTGGTCATTAAGGGGGTTAAATCCTCAGGAGCTCAAGTGGTTAAATACCACCAAAAGAAAGCTCTAGTTGTGTGAAAAAAAGGTAATATTTTACAATGTTGTATGAGCGCGCAATTGTCATTCAAAGTGTGAGAGCGCTGAAAGCTGAAAATTGGCCTGGGCAGGAAGAGGGTAAAAGTGCCCGGTATGGAAGCAGTTAAGCACTGCACTATAGCTACTTGACATTGGGCAGGTGACAGTTGGCCGTTTTTGAAAACAAGGGTCAGTTTGACAGAGTCTATACCTGGTAACCTCCATAGCACAGTAGTGAGAGTGCCCGTCTAAAGAGTGCATGGTCGTAGGTTCGAGGCTTACCTCTGCCAAGTGCGTCTTTCAGCATGACTATGCAGTACTGGACATGAGATAAATGGATGTTACCAAATTTTTTTTTTTTTGGGCTTTGGTTTTTTTTTTTAACATTCATTTTCTCTCATTTTATCTATTTGGAAAGCCTTTCATGGTCCCAGTGCGGGTAAAAGAGTCCGGACTGGAAGTGGTTAACCACTTGAGCTCCTGAGGATTTACCCTCCTTAATGACCAGGCCTTTTTTTGCTGTTTGGCGCTGCACTAATTCAAATGATAATTGCGCGGTCATGCAATGCTGTACCGAAACGAAATTTACCTCCTTTTTTTCACACAAATAGAGCTTTCTTTTGGTGGTATTTTATCACCTGTGCGCTTTTTAATTTTTGCGCTATAAACACAAAAACCACAAAAATTTAAAAAAAAAAAAATATTTTCTACTTTCAGCTATAAAAAATATATCGTAAACTGAAAGTTAGTCATAAATTTAAGCCAAAATGTATTCTGCTCCATGTTTTTGGTAAAACAATCCCAATAAGTGTATATTGATTGCTTTGTGTGAAAGTTATAGCGTCTACAAACTATGGTATAGATACTGTAATTTATGCCTTTTTTTGCTATACAGCGCTGCACTAATTCAAATGATAATTGCGCGGTCATGCAATGCTGTACCCAAACGAAATTTACGTCCTTTTTTCCACACAAATAGAGCTTTCTTTTGGTGGTATTTGATCACCTGTACACTTTTTATTTTTTGCGCTTTAAACAAAAAAAACACGAAAATTTTGAAAAAAAAAAATATTTTCTACTTTCAGCTATAAAAAATATATCGTAAACTCATAGTTAGTCATAAATTTAAGCCAAAATGTATTCTGCTCCATGTTTTTGGTAAAAAATCCCAATAAGTGTATATTGATTGCTTTGTGTGAAAGTTATAGGATCTACAAACTATGGTATAGATAATTTGAAATTTACACAGCTTTTACTTTCTGACCGCCCATCACATCTCTTGAGGTGCTAAAATACCAGGATAGAACAAACACCCCCAAATGACCCCTTTTCGAAAAGCAGACACCCTAAGCTATCTGCTGAAAGACATATTGTGTCCATGGAAGATTTGAGTTTTTTTCACAAGCTTCTGGAAAATGACAAAAAGGTTTTTTTTTTTTTTTATTACACAAAATTGTCATTTAAATGATTTATTTCTTGCAGAAGCCATGGGTATATGTGGAATTACACCCCAAAATAGATTCTACTACTTCTACCGAGTATGAGGATACCACACATGTGACACTTTTTGGGAGCCTAGCCACATACAGGAGCCTGAAATCCAATGCCCACTTTGAAAGCCTGAAGGTGCGTAACTTCTTCATTTCACTTCCCCACTACCTATCACAGTTTCGGACCCTGAAATGCCAGGATAGCACCAAACCCCCCCCCCCCCCCCCCAAATGACACCTTTTTGGAAAGTAGACACTCCAAGGAATTTAAAAAGAGGCATGGTAAGTATTTTGCAGATCTCATTTTTTTCTCACAAGGTTTTGAAATATAAAAAAGAAAAGAAAAAATATGTTTTTATTTTCTTTTTTCATTTTCCAAAAACTTGTGCCAACAAATGAGATCTTCAAAATACTTACCATGCATCTTATTAAATTCCTTTGGGTGTCTACTTTCCAAAAAGGGGTCATTTGGGGTGTTTGGTGCTATTGTGGCATTCCAGGGCCTCCGAAACTGTGATAGGTAGTCAGGAAGTGTAATGAGGAAATAAAGCCCTTTAAAAGCCTGAAGGTGCTTATTGGATTTTGGGGTCCTGTACTTGGCTAGACTGTCAAAAAGTCTCTCATATGTGGTACCCCCATACTCGGGAGAAGTAGCAGAATGTATTTTGGGGAGTAATTCCACATATACATATGGCTTGTGTGAGCAATAAATTATTTCAATGACAATTTTGTGTAATTTTATTTTTTTTTTTGTCATTTTCCACAAACTTGTGGTAAAAAAAAAAATTCTTCTATTGATTCAACATTCCACTCAGCAAATAGTTTGGGGTGACTACTTTCCAAAAAGGGGTCATTTTGGGGGGTGGGGGCGTTTTATGCCCAGCATTAGAAGTTTATGCCACACATCATTCACTCTTCTAACCACCTGAAGACCAATCCTTTTTGTTCACATAAAAAAAATGTGTATTTTTTGCTAGGAATTTAATTTAAACCCCCAAACATTATATATTTTTTTAAAGCAGACACCCTAGTGAATAAAATGGTAGGTACTACAATTTTTCATGGCACATAGTACTCACGCAGCGATTTTTCAAAAGCAATTTTAAAAAAAAAATACACTTGTTTTACTTTTAATGCACAAGAACACAATATATTGGCCAATTGTTTGGTAAAATATAAAAGATAATGGTATGCCGAGTAAATATATAGCAAACATGACATGCTTTAAAACTGCGCATGCCCCGTTCAATGGCGACAAACTGCAAACATTTTTAATATCCATAGGCAGCGCTTTAAAAGCCACCATTTTAGATTTACAGAGGAGGTCTAGTGTTAGAATTACTGCCCTTGATCTGATGTTCAGTGCAATACCTCACATGCATGGTGCAACCGCTGTTTACATAATGGCACAGGGTCAAGGCTTGTGCACACAGGTGTGCTCGCATGGGAGGGGCACATTTTTTTTTTTTTTTAGTTATTTTGATTTTTTTTTAATTATTTTTACATTGTATCTTTCATTTTTTTTTTTATCACTTTTAATGCTATAACAGGGAATGCAAATAACCCCTATAACTTCAATGGGCATTGTCATATATTCTTTTTTTTTGAGAAATCTGGGGTCTATCAGACTCTAGATATTGTCAAGGTCCTACCTTTTCCCAGAGATTATGTTTCTCCATGTGCTGGCATCCATGTTGGATTTCTGCAGAGCATGGTGGGAATCTTTTATGCCTTCTGGTCTCTGAGGTCCATCCCCCAGAGAGGTGTGGCCGATTACATATAAGCCTGTGGTCCGCACATGCCCTTTGCACTTGTGTCTTGTGTCTTGGTGTTGCTATAACGCTGTTCTGACTCTCGTGACTCTCCTGGAAGCTGACTCGGCTTGTGACCTGACCATTCTTTGTGTTCTCCTTTGATCTGACCCTCCATTGCTGAACTCGGCCCGTGACCCGTGATTCTCGTCTGCTGTCCTGTACCGTTTTGTCCCGTTGTTGTCGACCCGGCCTGCCCAACTACTCTATTGTCTTTTCCACTAGCTACACGCCATTGGCGGCGGCCATTACCGCAATTGAGGTGTCCCGGGGGCCGCGACCTGGTTCCTGGCTGCGTCAAGTCCATCCCCACCATCAGGGGCCCTTGTGAAGGGCAGCCTGGGACTTAGACTCCGCGCCCTGGGGGACTTCGGTCTGTGGGTGGTGGTTGTCGCCAGCCAGTGCGTTACATTGTTATTAGGCCTGCCTGTCCGTTCCTCAGCTCCTGCCCTGACAGATATCTCCTCTGCCCTTACATTATCTAATCAAACCAAAATCGGTGTGATCAGATGCTTTCCCAATTTACAAATGGCGCTGTTTATATCCTGCGAAACTGAAGTGATGAAATGCTTGTAGCTTCCGAATTATTAGA